>NW_027039034.1:0-45020 GCF_034236695.1 Oncorhynchus nerka
AACACCCACTTCTCCATATGTTCCCCGAACAAGGCAGTCGACCCACCAGCCCCAACAAGGTAGTCGACTCCACTGTTCCCCGAATAAGGCAGTTTCCACTCCACTGTTCCCCCAACAAGGCAGTTCTACCCACTGTTCCCCCGGTCACAGTCGACTCCACCGTTCCCCCGAACAAGGCAGTCGAACCCACTGTTCCTCCGAACAAGGCAGCTGACCCACTGTTCCCGAATACAGCAGTTAACCACTGTTCCCCCGAACAAGGCAGTAACCCACTGTCTCCGAACAAGGCAGTCGACCCACTGTCTCCCTGAACAAGGTAGTTAACCCACGTTCCCTGAACAAGCGAAGTCGACCCACTGTTCCTGAACAAGCGCAGTTACCCACTGTTCCTGAACAAGGCAGTTAACCCACTGCTCCCGAATAAGGCAGTCGACCCACTGTTCCCGACAAGGGCAGTTAATCCACTGCCCCGGAACAAGGCAAACCACCACTGTTCCCCTCGAACAAGCAGCGTTAATCCACTGTTCCTCTGAACAAGGCAGTTAACTCCACTGTTCCCTGAACAAGGCAGTCACCCACGTTCCTCGAACAAGGCAGTTAATGCACGTTCCCCGAACAAGGCAGTTAACCCACTGTTCCCCCGAACAAGGCAGTAACCCACCAGCCCCGAACAAGGCAGTTAACCATTTGTTCCCGAACAAGGCAGTCGCATCCACTGTTCCCGAACAAGACCCACTGTTCCCCCGAACAGCAGTTAACCCACTGTTCCCTGAACAAGGCCACGTTCCCGAACAAGGCAGTTGCACCACTGTTCCCTGGAACAAAGGCAGCTAACTCCACTATCTCCCCGAACAGCGCAGTTAACCCACTGTTCCCGAACAAGCGCAGCACCCACGTTCCTCTGAACAAGGCAGTTAACCACGTTCCCTGAACAAGGCAGTTAACCCACCGTTCCCGGAACAGCAGTTAACTCCACTCGTTCCCTGAACAAGGCAGTTAACTCACCGTTCCCGAACAAGGCAGTAATAACCCGTTCCCTGAACAAGGCAGTTATCCCCACCGTTTAACCGTTCAAGCGTAGTTAACTCATCACTTCCCGAACAAGCGCAAATCCACTGTTCCCGAACAAGGCAGTTAACCCACGTCTCCCGAACAAGGCAAATAATCCCGAACAAGGCACTGTTCCCGAACAAGGCAGTTAACCCACTGTTCCCTGAAGGCAGTTTAACCCACGCGTTCGAACACGTTCCCCTGAACAAGGCAGTTTGTTCACTGTCTCGAATTTGCAGTTATTTTAGTTCCCCTGGAAAAGTTTTACCCACTGTTCCCAACAAGGCAGTTAAGAACAAAATCCATTTTAACCTGTTTCACCTCTGGAACAAGGCAGTTAATCCTTGCTCAGGGCAACAAGGCAGTTAACGTACTGTCCCTGGAACAAGGCAGTTAACCCAGGTGGTCTCACTGAACAGGCAGTTAACTCCACTAGGTTCTCGAACTCAAAGTGTAATAACTCAGGTGGTTCACGAATCCGAACAGTTTAACCCATCGTTCCCCGAACAAGGCAGTTAACGCCATCGTTCACTGAACCAGCTTAACGCCATCGCTCCCCCGAACAAGGCAGTTAACTACCGAACCCTGAACAAGGCAGTTAACCGCCCTGTTCAGGAACAAGGCAGTAATAACTGCCGTTCCAGGAACAGGTCTAACTGTTGTTCAGGGGAACAGTAGTTAACTAGGGTGGTTCCCGAAACAGCAGTTCAGTTATCAGGGTGGGATTCTCCTGTTCCCGAAACAGGCAGTTAACCGTCTTGTTCAGGGAACAGTGGCAGTTATTACTGCCTTGTTCAGGGGAACAGGGCACCCTTGTTAGGGAACAGAAACTCCTTGTTCTCAACAGTTAACCCTGTTCAGGGAACAGGCAGTTAACTGCCTTGTTCAGGGGAACAGTGGGTTAACTGACCTGGAGTTCAGTAGAACCCTAGTAACTGACCTGAGTTCAGTAGAACAGTCTGATAATAGACTACTTGTTCAGTAGAACAGTAGTTAACTGCCTGAGTTCAGGAACAGTGGGACAACCGCCTTGTTCAGGGAAACTACTGGGTTAAGAGCACTTAATAACAGAACTACTGGGTTCATTACCGCCTTCGTTCAGTAACAGACTAACTGAGTTCAGGGAAACAACCTCAGTAACAGCCTACTGGAGTTCAGTGAGCACTGCCTTGTTCAGGGAACAGGATTAACTGCCTTGTTCAGGGGAACAGTGGATTAGACTACTGTTCAGGGGAACCCTGGTTAACAGACTACTGAGTTCAGGGAACAGTGGGTTAACAGACTTGTTCAGGGGAACAGTGGGTTATTACTGCCTTGTTCTGGGGAACAGGGGTTAACCCACTTGTTCAGGGAACAGTGGTTAAGATTTTGTTCTTAACTGTTAACTGCCTAGTTCAAAATAGTGGTAACTGCCTTGTTCAGGGGAACTAAAATCAAATTAAATCAAATTTTCATTTGGAACAGTGGATTAACTGCCTTGTTCAGGGAACAGTGGGTTAACTGCCTGTTCAGGGGAACAGTGGGTTAACTGCCTTGTTCAGGGAACAGTGGGTTAACTGCCTTGTTCAGGGAACAGTGGGTTAACTGCCTTGTTCAGGGGAACAGTGGGTTAACTGCCTTGTTCAGGGGAACAGTGGGTTAACTGCCTTGTTCAGGGAACAGTGGGTTAACTGCCTTGTTCAGGGGAACAGTGGGTTAACTGCCTTGTCTAGGGAACAGTGGGTTAACTGCCTTGTTCAGGGAACAGTGGGTTAAAACTGCCCTTGTTCAGGGAACAGTGGTTAACCGTCTTGTTCAGGGAACAGTGGGGTTAACAGCCCTGTTCAGGGAACAGTGGGTTATTACTGCCTTGTTCAGGGAACAGTAATAAACTGCTCGTTCAGGGGAACAGTGGTTAACTGCCCTGTTCAGGGGAACAGGGTTAACTGCCTTGTTCAGGGAACAGTGGGTTAACTGCCTTGTTCAGGGAAACAGTGGGTTAACTGCCCTGTTCAGGGAACAGTGGGTTAACTGCCTTGTTCAGGGGAACAGTGGGTTAACCGCCTTGTTCAGGGAACAGGGATTAACTGCCTTGTTCAGGGAACAGGATTAACTGCCTTGGAACAGTGGGGAACAGTGGGTTAACCGCCTTGTTCAGGGAACAGTGGGTTAACTGCCTTGTTCAGGGAACAGTGGGTTAAAACTGCCTTGTTCAGGGGAAGAGTGGGTTAACTGCCTTGTTCAGGGAACAGTGGGTTAACTGCCTTGTTCAGGGGAACAGTGGGTTAACTGCCTTGTTCAGGGGAACAGTGGGTTAACTGCCTTGTTCAGGGAACAGTGGGTTAAACTGCCTTGTTCAGGGAACAGTGGGTTAAGACTGCCAACTTGTTCAGGGGAACAGGAAATTACATTGCCTTGTTCAGGGAACAGACCTGGGTTACACAATGCAACTTGTTCAGGGAACAGTGCACAACATCAACACTAACGCCTTGTTAAGACCAACCAACAGGGGAACAGTGGGTTAACTGCCTTGTATCAGGGAACAGTGGGTTAACTGCCAACTTGTTCAGGGAACAGTGGTTAACTGCCTTGTTCAGGGAACAGTGGGGTTAACTAACGTCTTGTTCAGGGAAAACAGTGGGTTAACTGCCTTGTTCAAGGGAACAGTGGATTAACTGCGTCTTGTTCAGGGGAACAGTGGGTTATTAACATCAACACAATAACATCAACGTTCAGGGGAACAGTGGGTTAAATCCGCCAACCAACATCAACGCAATTCAGGGAACAGTATCAATCAGCATGACTTTGTTCAATAATCAACACCTCCGCCAACCATCAACACAAACGCGACCTCCAACTAACATCAATAACGCCAACGCAGACTCTACAATGTAACGCTTTCGATGTTAAGACCTCCGCCAACAACACAATAACGCTAACGTTAGATTCTCCGCTAACAGTGGGTTATTAACAGCCTGTTGACAATGCCAACGCTGCCAACCAACATCAACACAATAACATCAACGTTAAGACCTCCGCCAACTAACATCAACACAATAACATCAACGGGTTAAGACCTCCGCCAACTAACATCAACACAATAACGCCAACGTTAAGGCCTCCGCCAACTAACATCAACACATTAACGTCAACGTTAAGACCTCCGCCAACCAACATCAACACAATAACATCAACGTTAAGACCTCCGCCAATCAACATCAACAAAACGTATAAGACTCAACACAAATAATAAATAACGCCAACGGAAGACCTCCGCCAACTAACATCAACACAATAACATCAACGTTAAGGGCCAACTAACATCAACACAATAACGCCAACGGTAAGACCTCCGCCAACTAACATCAACACAATAACGCCAACGCAGACCGCCAACATCAACACAATAACATCAACGTTAAGGGACCTCCGCCAACTAACATCAACACAATAACGCCAACGTTAAGACCTCCGCCAACCAACATCAACACAATAACGCCAACGTTAAGACCTCCGCCAACATCAAACATCAACGGGAACAATGTCAACAATTAATACTAACGCTAAGACCTCCGCCAACTAACATCAACACAATAATCAACCAAGGAACAACGCCAACGCTAAGACCTCCGCCAACATCAGGAACAAATAACATCAACGGGTTCCGCCAACATCAACACAATAACGTCAACTAAGACCTCCGCCAACCAACATCAACACAATAACGCCAACGCAGACCTCCAAACCAACATCAACACAATAACGCTCTCCGCCAACCAACAGGGAACACAATAACGCCAACGCTAAGCCAACCTACAATAACGCCAACGTTAAGACAACAAATACAAGACCTTGCCAACATCGCAATAAGGGAACAGACCTCAATCAACACAATAACGCCAACGTTAAGGGCCAACATCAACACAATAACGTCAACGTTAAGACCTCCGCCAACATCAACACAATAATCAACGTTAAGACCTCCGCCAACTAACATCAACACAATAACGCATCAACGTTAAGACCTCCGGCCAACCAACATCACACAATAACGCCAACGTTAAGACCTCCACATCAACACAACATCAACACAATAACATCAACGCATATCCAGAGATCCGCCAACAACATCAACACAATAACATCAACGTTAAGACCTCCGCCAACTAACATCAACACAACAACGCCAACGCACGACTCCGCCAACAACATCAACACAATAACGTCAACGTTAAGACTCCGCCAACAACACTCCGCCAACATCAACACAATAACGTCAACGTTAAGACCTCCGCCAACTAACATCAACACAATAACGTCAACGCAGACCTCCGCCAACCAACATCAACACAATAACGCCACCGTTAAGACCTCCGCCACCCAACATCAACACAATAACCCAACTAAGACTCTCAACGCACAACATCAACACAATAACTTCAACACAATAACGCAATGTTAAGACCTCCGCCAACCAACATCAACACAATAACGCCAACGTTAAGACCTAACAACATCAACACAATAACGTTAAGATCTCCGTTAAGACCTCAATAACGCATCAACGTTAAGACCTCCAACTAACATCAACACAATAACATCAACGTTAAGACCCTCCGCCAACAACATCAACACAATAACGTCAACGTTAAGACCTCCGACAACCAACATCAACACAATAACGTCAACGTTAAGACCTCCGCCAACATCAACACAATAACATCAACGTTAAGACTCCGCAACAACCAACATCAAACAATAACATCAACGCAACGCTAAGACCTCCGCCAACTAACATCAACACAATAACATCGACGTTAAGACCTCCGCCACCAATATCAACACAATAACCTCCGACCTCCAACCAACATCAACACAATAACATCAACGTAAGACCTCCGCCAACTAACATCAACACAATAACGCCAACGCTAAGACCTCCGCCAACCATCAAACAATCAACGCAGACCTAACATCAACACAATAACGCTCAACGTTAAGACCTCCGCCAACCAACATCAACACAATAACATCAACGTTAAGACCTCCGCCAACCAACATCAACACAATAACGCAACGTTAAGACCTCCGCAACCAACATCAACACAATAACGCCAACGTTAAGACCTCCGCCCAACAACATCAACACAATAACGTCAACGTTAAGACCTCCGCCAACATCAACATAATAACATCAACGTTAAGACCTCCGCCAACATCAACATCAACACAATAACGCCAACGTTAAGACCTCCGCCAACTAACATCAACACAATAACGTCAACGTTAAGACCTCCGCCAACATCAACATCAACAATAACGCTCCGCCAACATCAACATCAACGTTAAGACCTCCGCCAACATCAACACAATAACGCCAACGTTAAGACCTCCGCCAATCAACATCAACACAATAACGCCAACGTTAAGACCTCCGCCAACTAACATCAACACAATAACATCAACGTTAAGACCTCCGCCAACCAACATCAACACAATAACGCCAACGCAGACTCCGCCAACTAACATCAACACAATAACGCCAATCAACACAATAATCAACACAATAACGCTAACGTTAAGACCTCCGCCAACATCAACATCAACACAATAACATCAACGTTAAGACCTCCGCCAACCAACATCAACACAATAACGCCAACGTTAAGACCTCCGCCAACCAACATCAACACAATAACGCCAACGTTAAGACCTCCGCCAACATCAACATCAACAAATAACGCCAAAGACCTCCGCAACCAACATCAACACAACAACGTTAAGATCAACACAATCAACACAATAACGCCAACGTTAAGACCTCCGCCAACCAACATCAACACAATAACGCCAACGTTAAGACCTCCGCCAACTAACATCAACACAATAACGCCAACGCAGACCGCCAACCAACATCAACACAATAACGCCAACGTTAAGACCTCCGCAACCAACATCAACACAATAACGCCAACGTTAAGACCTCCGCCAACATCAACACAATAACGCCAACGTTAAGACCTCCGCCAACAACATCAACACAATAACATCAACGTTAAGACCTCCGCCAACCAACATCAACACAATAACGCCAACGTTAAGACCTCCGCCAACATCAACACAATAACGCCAACGCAACCTCCGCCAACATCAACACAATAATCAACGTTAAGACCTCCGCCAACCAACATCAACACAATAACATCAACGTTAAGATCCTCCGCCAACCAACATCAACACAATAACGCCAACGTTAAGACCTCCGCCAACTAACATCAACACAATAACGCCAACGTTAAGACCTCCGCCAACCAACATCAACACAATAACGCCAACGTTAAGACCTCCGCCAACATCAACACAATAACGCCAACGTTAAGACCTCCGCCAACAACATCAACACAATAACGCCAACGTTAAGACTCCGCCAACCAACATCAACACAATAACGTCAACGTTAAGACCTCCGCCAACTAACATCAACACAATAACGCCAACGTTAAGACCTCCGCCAACAACATCAACACAATAACGCCAACGTTAAGACCTCCGCCAACATCAACACAATAACGTCAACGTTAAGACCTCCGCCAACCAACATCAACACAATAACAACGCGAAGAGCTCCGCCAATAACCAACATCAACACAATAACGCCAACGTTAAGACCTCCGCCAACCAACATCAACACAATAACGCCAACGTTAAGACCTCCGCCAACATCAACACAATAACGTCAACGCGACCTCCGCCAACATCAACACAATAACATCAACGTTAAGACCTCCGCCAACTAACATCAACACAATAACGTCAACGTTAAGACCTCCGCCAACTAACATCAACACAATAACGCCAACGTTAAGACCTCCGCCAACATCAACACAATAACATCAACGTTAAGACCTCCGCCAACTAACATCAACACAATAACGCCAACGTTAAGACCTCCGCCAACTAACATCAACACAATAACGCCAACGTTAAGACCTCCGCCCAACATCAACACAATAACGCCAACAATAACGTCAACGTTAAGACCTCCGCCAACAACATCAACACAATAACATCAACGTTAAGACCTCCGCAACATCAACCAACATCAACACAATAACGCCAACGTTAAGACCTCCGCCAACCAACATCAACACAATAACGCCAACGTTAAGACCTCCGCCAACCAAACTAACATCAACACAATAACGCCAACGTTAAGACCTCCGCCAACATCAACACAATAACGTCAACGTTAAGACCTCCGCCACTAACATCAACACAATAACGCCAACGTTAAGACCTCCGCCAACTAACATCAACACAATAACGCCAACGTTAAGACCTCCGCCAATTCAACATCAACACAATAACGCCAACGTTAAGACCTCCAACCAACATCAACACAATAACGTCAACGTTAAGACCTCCGCCAACATCAACACAATAACGCCAACGTTAAGACCTCCGCCAACCAACATCAACACAATAACGCCAACGTTAAGACCTCCGCCAACAACATCAACACAATAACGCCAACGTTAAGACCTCCGCCAACTAACATCAACACAATAACATCAACGTTAAGACCTCCGCCAACTAACATCAACACAATAACGCCAACGTTAAGACCTCCGCCAACCAACATCAACACAATAATCAACGTTAAGACCTCCGCCAACCAACATCAACACAATAACATCAACGTTAAGAGCCAACTAACATCAACACAATAACGCCAACGCAACCTCCGCCACAACATCAACACAATAACGCCAACGTTAAGACCTCCGCCAACATCAACACAATAACATCAACGTTAAGACCTCCGCCAACCAACATCAACAATAACTCCAACGTTAAGACCTCCGCCAACCAACATCAACACAATAACGCCAACGTTAAGACCTCCGCCAACAACATCAACACAATAACGCCAACGTTAGACCTCCGCCAACATCAACACAATAACGCCAACGCAGACCTCCGCCAACATCAACACAATAACATCAACGTTAAGACCTCCGCCCAACATCAACACAATAACGCCAACGTTAAGACCTCCGCCAACCAACATCAACACAATAACGCCAACGTTAAGACCTCCGCCAACAACATCAACACAATAACGTCAACGTTAAGACCTCCGCCAACAACATCAACACAATAACGCCAACGTTAAGACCTCCCAACCAACATCAACACAATAACATCAACGTTAAGACCTCCGCCAACTAACATCAACACAATAACGCCAACGTTAAGACTCCGCCAACTAACATCAACACAATAACGCCAACGTTAAGACTCCGCCAACATCAACACAATAACGTCAACGTTAAGACCTCCGCCAACATCAACACAATAACGCCAACGTTAAGACCTCCGCCAACATCAACACAATAACGCCAACGTTAAGACCTAACCAACCAACATCAACACAATAACGCCAACGTTAAGACCTCCGCCAACTAACATCAACACAATAACGTCAACGTTAAGACCTCCGCCAACATCAACACAATAACATCAACGTTAAGACCTCCGCCAACTAACATCAACACAATAACGTCAACGTTAAGACCTCCGCCAACTAACATCAACACAATAACGCCAACGTTAAGACCTCCGCCAACCAACATCAACACAATAACGCTAACGTTAAGACCTCCGCCAACCAACATCAACACAATAACGCCAACGTTAAGACCTCCGCCAACCAACATCAACACAATAACATCAACGTTAAGACCTCCGCCAACTAACATCAACACAATAACGCCAACGTTAAGACCTCCGCCAACATCAACACAATAATCAACGTTAAGACAACAACGCCAACGTTAAGACCTCCGCCAACCAACATCAACACAATAACATCAACGTTAAGACCTCCGCCAACAACATCAACACAATAACGCCAACGTTAAACCAACATCAACACAATAACGCCAACGTTAAGACCTCCGCCAACATCAACACAATAACATCAACGTTAAGACCTCCGCCAACTAACATCAACACAATAACGCCAACGTTAAGACCTCCGCCAACCAACATCAACACAATAACGCCAACGTTAAGACCTCCAACCAACATCAACACAATAACGCCAACAAGACCTCCGCCAACTAACATCAACACAATAACGCCAACGTTAAGACCTCCGCCAACCAACATCAACACAATAACGCCAACGTTAAGACCTCCGCCAACAATATCAACACAATAACGCCAACGTTAAGACCTCCGCCAACCAACATCAACACAATAACGTCAACGACCTCCGCCAACAACATCAACACAATAATATCCGCCAACATCAACACAATAACGCCAACGTTAAGACCTCCGCCAACCAACATCAACACAATAACGCCAACGTTAAGACCTCCGCAACCAACATCAACACAATAACGCCAACGTTAAGACCTCCGCCAACCAACATCAACACAATAACGCCAACGTTAAGACCTCCGCCAACTCAACATCAACACAATAACGACCTCCGCCAACAAACGTTAAGACCTCCGCCAACATCAACACAATAACCTCAATCAACGTTAAGACCTCCGCCAACAACATCAACACAATAACGTCAACGTTAAGACCTCCGCCAACAACATCAACACAATAACATCAACGTTAAGACCTCCGCCAACAACATCAACACAATAACGCCAACGTTAAGACCTCCGCCAACATCAACACAATAACGCCAACGTTAAGACCTCCGCCAACTAACATCAACACAATAACGCCAACGTTAAGACCTCCGCCAACCAACATCAACACAATAACGCCAACGTTAAGACCTCCGCCAACCAACATCAACACAATAACGCCAACGTTAAGACCTCCGCCAATCAACATCAACACAATAACGCCAACGTTAAGACCTCCGCCAACCAACATCAACACAATAACGCCAACGTTAAGACCTCCGCCAACTAACATCAACACAATAACGCCAACATTAAGACTCCTCCAACCAACATCAACACAATAACGCCAACGTTAAGACCTCCGCCAACAACATCAACACAATAACGCCAACGTTAAGCCAACCAACATCAACACAATAACTCCGTTAAGACCTCCGCAACAACATCAACACAATAACGCCAACGTTAAGACCTCCGCCAACATCAACACAATAACATCAACGTTAAGACCTCCCAACCAACATCAACACAATAACATCAACGTTAAGACCTCCGCCAACAACATCAACACAATAACGCCAACGTTAAGACCTCCGCCAACCAACATCAACACAATAACGCCAACGTTAAGACCTCCGCCAACATCAACATCAACATCAATAACAATCAACACAATAACATCAACGTTAAGACCTCCGCCAACCAACATCAACACAATAACGCCAACGTTAAGACCTCCGCCAACTAACATCAACACAATAACGCCAACGTTAAGACCTCCGCCAACATCAACACAATAACATCAACGTTAAGACCTCCGCCAACTAACATCAACACAATAACGTCAACCAGACCTCCGCCCAACATCAACACAATAATCAACCTCCGCCAACAACATCAACACAATAACGCCAACGTTAAGACCTCCGCCAACATCAACACAATAACGCCAACGCAGACTCCGCCAACATCAACACAATAATCAACGTTAAGACCTCCGCCAACCAACATCAACACAATAACGCCAACGTTAAGACCTCCGCCAACCAACATCAACACAATAACGTCAACGCCAACCAACATCAACACAATAACGTCAACGTTAAGACCTCCGCCAACTCCGCCAACATCAACACAATAACGTCAACGTTAAGACCTCCGCCAACATCAACACAATAACGCTCAACGTTAAGACCTCCGCCAACCAACATCAACACAATAACGCCAACGTTAAGACCTCCGCCAACCAACATCAACACAATAACGCCAACGTTAAGACCTCCGCCAACATCAACACAATAACGCCAACGTTAAGACCTCCGCCAACATCAACACAATCAACGTTAAGACCTCCGCCAACCAACATCAACACAATAAATCAACGCTAAGACCTCCGCCAACCAACATCAACACAATAACAACAACGCCCAAAGACCTCCGCCAACTATCATCAACACAATAACGCCAACGTTAAGACTCCTCCAACAACATCAACACAATAACGCCAACGTTAAGACCTCCGCCAACCAACATCAACACAATAACGCCAACGTTAAGACCTCCGCCAACCAACATCAACACAATAACGCCAACGTTAAGACCTCCGCCAACCAACATCAACACAATAACGCCAACGCCAACCTAAGACCTCCGCCAACATCAACACAATAACATCAACGTTAAGACCTCCGCCAACAACATCAACACAATAACGCCAACGTTAAGACCTCCGCCAACCAACATCAACACAATAACGCCAACGTTAAGACCTCCGCCAACTAACATCAACACAATAACGTCAACGTTAAGACCTCCGCCAACCAATATCAACACAATAACGCCAACGTTAAGACCTCCGCCAACTAACATCAACACAATAACATCAACGTTAAGACCTCCAATAACATCAACACAATAACGTCAACGTTAAGACCTCCGCCAACAACATCAACACAATAACGCTCAACTAACATCAACACAATAACGTCAACGTTAAGACCTCCGCCAACATCAACACAATAACGCCAACGTTAAGACCTCCGCCAACAACATCAACACAATAACGCCAACGTTAAGACCTCCGCCAACTAACATCAACACAATCAACGTTAAGACAACATCAACACAATAACGCCAACGTTAAGACCTCCGCCAACATCAACACAATAACGTCAACGTTAAGACCTCCGCCAACCAACATCAACACAATAACGCCAACGTTAAGACCTCCGCCAACTAACATCAACACAATAACGCCAACGTTAAGACCTCCGCCAACTAACATCAACACAATAACATCAACGTTAAGACCTCCGCCAACAACATCAACACAATAACGCCAACGTTAAGACCTCCGCCAACCAACATCAACACAATAACATCAACGTTAAGACCTCCGCCAACAACATCAACACAATAACGCCAACGTTAAGACCTCCGCCAACCAACATCAACAATAACGCCAACGTTAAGACCTCCGCAACTAACAACACAATAACGCCAACGTTAAGACCTCCGCCAACATCAACACCAACCAACATCAACACAATAACGCCAACGTTAAGAGACCATCAACACAATAACGCCAAACGTTAAGACCTCCGCCAACAACATCAACACAATAACGCCAACGTTAAGACCTCCGCCAACCAACATCAACACAATAACGCCAACGTTAAGACCTCCGCCAACAACATCAACACAATAACGCCAACGTTAAGACCTCCGCCAACCAACATCAACACAATAACGTCAACGTTAAGACCTCCGCCAACTAACATCAACACAATAACGCCAACTAAGACCTCAACATCAACACAATAACGCCAACGTTAAGACCTCCGCCAACATCAACACAATAACGCCAACGTTAAGACCTCCGCCAACTAACATCAACACAATAACGCCAACGTTAAGACCCGGCCAACATCAACACAATAACATCAACACAGACCTCCCATCAACAAATAACGCCAACGTTAAGACCTCCGCCAACCAACATCAACACAATAACGTCAACGTTAAGACCTCCGCCAACTAACATCAACACAATAACGCCAACGTTAAGACCTCCGCCAACATCAACACAACACAATAACGCAACGTCAAGACTCCGCCAACATCAACACAATAACGCCAACGTTAAGACCTCCGCCAACCAACATCAACACAATAACATCAACGTTAAGACCTCCGCCAACTAACATCAACACAATAACATCAACGTTAAGACCTCCGCCAACCAACATCAACACAATAACGCCAACGTTAAGACCTCCGCCAACCAACATCAACACAATAACGTCAACGTTAAGACTCCGCCAACATCAACACAATAACGCCAACGTTAAGACCTCCGCCAACATCAACACAATAACGCCAACGTTAAGACTCCGCCAACAACATCAACACAATAACATCAACGTTAAGACCTCCGCCAACCAACATCAACACAATAACGCCAACGTTAAGACCTCCGCCAAACATCAACACAATAACGTTAAGACCTCCGCCAACATCAACACAATAACGCCAACGTTAAGACCTCCGCCAACCAACATCAACACAATAACGCCAACGTTAAGACCTCCGCCAACCAACATCAACACAATAACGCCAACGTTAAGACCTCCGCCAACTAACATCAACACAATAACGCCAACGTTAAGACCTCCGCCAACTAACATCAACACAATAACGCCAACGTTAAGACCTCCGCCAACATCAACACAATAAGCCAACGTTAAGACCTCCGCCAACCAACATCAACACAATAACGCCAACGTTAAGACCTCCGCCAACAACATCAACACAATAACGCCAACGTTAAGACCTCCGCCAACCAACATCAACACAATAACGCCAACGTTAAGACCTCCGCCAACATCAACACAATAATCAAACGCCAACATCAACACAATAATATCAACGTTAAGACCTCCGCCAACAACATCAACACAATAACATCAACGTTAAGACCTCCGCCAACCAACATCAACACAATAACGCCAACGTTAAGACCTCCGCCAACTAACATCAACACAATAACGCCAACGTTAAGACCTCCGCCAACATCAACACAATAACATCAACGCTAAGACCTCCGCCAACTAACATCAACACAATAACGCCAACGTTAAGACCTCCGCCAACTAACATCAACACAATAACGCCAACGTTAAGACCTCCGCCAACCAACATCAACACAATAACGCCAACGTTAAGACCTCCGCCAACCAACAATAAATCATCAACACAATAACGCCAACGTTAAGACCTCCGCCAACCAACATCAACACAATAACATCGACGTTAAGACCTCCGCCAACATCAACACAATAACGTCAACGTTAAGGCCTCCGCCAACTAACATCAACACAATAACGTCAACGTTAAGCCCTCCGCCAACTAACATCAACACAATAACATCAACGTTAAGACCTCCGCCAACTAACATCAACACAATAACGTCAACGTTAAGACCTCCGCCAACTAACATCAACACAATAACGCCAATCAGACGCCAACATCAACACAATAACTCAACGCAGACTCCGCCAACATCAACACAATAACATCAACGTTAAGACCTCCGCCAACCAACATCAACACAATAACGTCAACGTTAAGACCTCCGCCAACTAACATCAACACAATAACATCAACGTTAAGACCTCCGCCAACATCAACACAATAACGCCAACGTTAAGACCTCCGCCAACCAACATCAACACAATAACATCAACGCAGACAACCTCCAACCAACATCAACACAATAACGCCAACGTTAAGACCTCCGCCAACTAACATCAACACAATAACGCCAACGTTAAGACCTCCGCCAACCAACATCAACACAATAACGCCAATAAGACCTCCGCCAACATCAACACAATAACATCAACGTTAAGACCTCCGCCAACCAACATCAACACAATAACATCAACGTTAAGACCTCCGCCAACTAACATCAACACAATAACGCCAACGTTAAGACCTAAGACCTCCGCATCAACACAATAACGCCAACGTTAAGATCCGCCAACATCAACACAATAACGCCAACGCTAAGACCTCCGCCAACTAACATCAACACAATAACGCCAACGTTAAGACCTCCGCCAACATCAACACAATAAACAACGTTAAGACCTCAACATCAACACAATAACGCCAACGTTAAGACCTCCGCCAACCAACATCAACACAATAACGCCAACGTTAAGACCTCCGCCAACAACATCAACACAATAACAACGTTAAGACCTCCGCCAACCAACATCAACACAATAACGCAACGTTAAGACCTCCGCCAACCAACATCAACACAATAACGCCAACGTTAAGACCTCCGCCAACAACATCAACACAATAACGCCAACGTTAAGACCATCAACACAATAACGCCAACCAACTCCGCCAACATCAACACAATAACGCCAACGTTAAGACCTCCGCCAACTAACATCAACACAATAACGCCAACGTTAAGACCTCCGCCAACTAACATCAACACAATAACGCCAACGTTAAGACCTCCGCCAACATCAACACAATAACATCAACGTTAAACTCCGCCAACCAACATCAACACAATAACGCCAACGTTAAGACCGCCAACCAACATCAACACAATAACGCCAACGTTAAGACCTCCGCCAACAACATCAACACAATAACGCCAACGTTAAGACCTCCGCCAACCAACATCAACACAATAACGCCAACGTTAAGACCTCCGCCAACTAACATCAACACAATAACATCAATAAGATCAACACAATAATATCAACGTTAAGACCTCCGCCCAACATCAACATCAACACAATAACATCAACACAATAACGCCAACGTTAAGACCTCCGCCAACATCAACACCAACTCCGCCAACATCAACACAATAACGCCAACGCAGACCTCCGCCAACCAACATCAACACAATAACGCCAACGTTAAGACCTCCGCCAACCAACATAACGCCAACGTTAAGACCAACCAACATCAACACAATAACGCCAACGTTAAGACCTCCGCCAACCAACATCAACACAATAACGTCAACGTTAAGACCTCCGCCAACCAACATCAACACAATAACGCCAACGTTAAGACCTCCGCCCAACATCAACACAATAACGCCAACGTTAAGACCTCCGCCAACCAACATCAACACAATAACGCCAACGTTAAGACCTCCGCCAACCAACATCAACACAATAACGCCAACGTTAAGACCTCCGCCAACCAACATCAACACAATAACGCCAACGTTAAGACCTCCGCCAACATCAACATCAACACAATAACGCCAACGTTAAGACCTCCTCCAACATCAACACAATAACGCCAACAACACAACGCAGACTTTCCGCCAACATCAACACAATAACGCCAACGCAGACCTCCGCCAACTAACATCAACACAATAACATCAACGTTAAGACCTCCGCCAACCAACATCAACACAATAACGCCAACGTTAAGACCTCCGCCAACAACATCAACACAATAACGCCAACCAACTCCGCCAACAATCAACACAATAACGCCAACGTTAAGACCTCCGCCAACCAACATCAACACAATAACGCCAACGTTAAGACCTCCGCCAACCAACATCAACACAATAACGCCAACGTTAAGACCTCCGCCAACTAACATCAACACAATAACGCCAACGTTAAGACCTCCGCCAACCAACATCAACACAATAACGCCAACGTTAAGACCTCCAACCAACATCAACACAATAACATCAACGTTAAGACCTCCGCCAACCAACATCAACACAATAACGCCAACGTTAAGACCTCCGCCAACCAACATCAACACAATAACATCAACGTTAAGACTCCGCCAACATCAACACAATAACGCCAACGTTAAGACCTCCGCCAACAACATCAACACAATAACGCCAACGTTAAGACCTCCGCATCAAACAATAACGCCAACATCAACACAATAACATCAACGTTAAGACCTCCGCCAACAACATCAACACAATAACGCCAACGTTAAGACCTCCGCCAACCAACATCAACACAATAACGTCAACGTTAAGACCTCCGCCAACCAACATCAACACAATAACGCCAACGTTAAGACCTCCGCCAACATCAAACATCAACACAATCAACACAACGTTAAGACCTCCGCCAACAACATCAACACAATAACGCCAACGTTAAGACCTCCGCCAACTAACATCAACACAATAACGCCAACGTTAAGCCAACGTTAAGACCTCCAACCAACATCAACACAATAACAACGCAGACCTCCGCCAAACATCAACACAATAACGCCAACGTTAAGACCTCCGCCAACCAACATCAACACAATAACATCAACGCTAAGACCTCCGCCCAACATCAACACAATAACGCCAACAGACCTCCGCCAACAACATCAACACAATAACGCCAACGTTAAGACCTCCGCCAACCAACATCAACACAATAACATCAACGTTAAGAAGCCAATATCAACATCAACACAATATAACTCCGCCAACTCCGCCAACTAACATCAACACAATAACGCCAATAAGACCTCCGCCAACTAACATCAACACAATAACGCCAACGTTAAGACCTCCGCCAACCAACATCAACACAATAACGCCAACGTTAAGACCTCCGCCAACCAACATCAACACAATAACGCCAACGTTAAGACCTCCAACCAACATCAACACAATAACGCCAACGTTAAGACCTCCGCCAACAACATCAACACAATAATCAACACCTCCAACCAACATCAACACAATAACGCCAACGCAGACCTCCGCCAACCAACATCAACACAATAACGCCAACGTTAAGACCTCCGCCAACAATATCAACACAATAACATCAACGTTAAGACCTCCGCCAACCAACATCAACACAATAACATCAACGTTAAGACCTCCGCCAACCAACATCAACACAATAACGCCAACGTTAAGACCTCCGCCAACTAACATCAACACAATAACGCCAACGTTAAGACCTCCGCCAACATCAACACAACACAATAAGACCAACGCCAAAGACAATAACATCAACGTTAAGATCAACACAACATCAACACAATAACGCCAACGTTAAGACCTCCGCCAACCAACATCAACACAATAACGCCAACGTTAAGACCTCCGCCAACTAACATCAACACAATAACGCCAACGTTAAGACCTCCAACATCAACATCAACATCAAATAATATCAACGTTAAGACCTCCGCCAACTAACATCAACACAATAACGCCAACGTTAAGACCTCCGCCAACAACATCAACACAATAACGCCAACGTTAAGACTCCTCCGCCAACATCAACACAATAACATCAACGTTAAGACCTCCGCCAACCAACATCAACACAATAACGCCAACGTTAAGACCTCCGCCAACTAACATCAACACAATAACGCCAACGTTAAGACCTCCGCCCAACATCAACACAATAACGCCAACGTTAAGACCTCCGCCAACCAACATCAACACAATAACGTCAACGTTAAGACCTCCGCCAACCAACATCAACACAATAACATCAACGCCAAGACCTCCGAACCAACATCAACACAATAACGTCAACGTTAAGACCTCCGCCAACAACATCAACACAATAACGCCAACGTTAAGACCTCCAACATCAACACAACATCAACACAATCAACACAATAACGCTACGACGCAGACCTCCGCCAACCAACATCAACACAATAACGCCAACGTTAAGACCTCCAACCAACATCAACACAATAACGCCAACGTTAAGACCTCCGCCAACAACATCAACACAATAACGCCAACGTTAAGACCTCCGCCAACCAACATCAACACAATAACATCAACGTTAAGACCTCCGCCAACAACATCAACACAATAACGCCAACGTTAAGACCTCCGCAACAACATCAACACAATAACGCCAACATCAACACAATAACATCAACGTTAAGACCTCCGCCAACCAACATCAACACAATAACGCCAACGTTAAGACCTCCAACCAACATCAACACAATAACGCCAACGTTAAGACCTCCGCCAACAACATCAACACAATAACGCCAACGTTAAGACTCCGCCCAACATCAACACAATCAACGTTAAGACCTCCAACATCAACACAACATCAACACAATAACGCCAACGTTAAGACCTCCGCAACAACATCAACACAATAACGCCAACGTTAAGACCTCCGCCAACCAACATCAACACAATAACGCCAACGTTAAGACCTCCGCCAACTCAACATCAACACAATAACGCCAACGTTAAGACCTCCGCCAACATCAACACAATAACGCCAACGTTAAGACCTCCGCCAACCAACATCAACACAATAACGCCAACGTTAAGACCTCCGACACAATAACGCCAACGTTAAGACCTCCGCCAACCAACATCAACACAATAACGCCAACGTTAAGACCTCTCCAACATCAACACAATAACATCAACGTTAAGACCTCCGCCAACTAACATCAACACAATAACGCCAACGTTAAGACCTCCGCCAACCAACATCAACACAATAACGCCAACGTTAAGACCTCCGCCAACCAACATCAACACAATAACGCCAACGTTAAGACCTCCGCCAACATCAACACAATAACGCCAACGTCAACGTTAAGACCTCCGCCAACATCAACACAATAACATCAACGTTAAGACCTCCGCCAACTAACATCAACACAATAATCAACGTTAAGACCTCCGCCAACATCAACACAACATCAACACAATAACGCCAACGTTAAGACCTCCGCCAACATCAACACAATAACGCCAACGTTAAGACCTCCGCCAACCAACATCAACACAATAACAATCAACGTTAAGACTCCGCCAACATAACATCAACACAATAACGCCAACGTTAAGACCTCCGCCAACCAACATCAACACAATAACGCCAACGTTAAGACCTCCGCCAACATCAACACAATAACGCCAAACAACATCAACACAATAACGCCAACGTTAAGACCTCCGCCAACATCAACACAATAACGCCAACGTTAAGACCTCCGCCAACCAACATCAACACAATAACGCCAACGTTAAGACCTCCGCCAACCAACATCAACACAATAACGCCAACGTTAAGACCTCCGCCAACTAACATCAACACAATAACAACGTTAAGACCTCCGCCAACCAACATCAACACAATAACGCCAACGTTAAGACCTCCGCCAACCAACATCAACACAATAACGCCAACGTTAAGACCTCCGCCAACATCAAACATCAACACAAATCAACACAATAACGCCAACGTTAAGACCTCCGCCAACAACATCAACACAATAACGCCAACGTTAAGACCTCCGCCAACATCAAACAATAATCAACACAATAACGCATCAACGTTAAGACCTCCGCCAACCAACATCAACACAATAACGCCAACGTTAAGACCTCCAACCAACATCAACACAATAACATCAACGTTAAGACCTCCGCCAACATCAACACAATAACATCAACGTTAAGACCTCCGCCAACCAATCAACATCAACACAATAACATCAACGTTAAGACCTCCGCCAACCAACATCAACACAATAACGCCAACGTTAAGACCTCCGCCAACTAACATCAACACAATAACGCCAACGTTAAGACCTCCGCCAACATCAACACAATAACATCAACGTTAAGACTCCGCCAACCAACATCAACACAATAACATCAACGTTAAGACCTCCGCCAACCAACATCAACACAATAACGCCAACGTTAAGACCTCCGCCAACAACATCAACACAATAACGCCAACGTTAAGACCTCCGCCAACATCAACACAATAACATCAACGTTAAGACATTCTCCGCCAACAACATCAACACAATAACGCCAACGTTAAGACCTCCGCCAACAACATCAACATCAACACAATAACGCCAATAACGTCAACGTTAAGAGACTCCGCCAATATCAACACAATAACGCCAACGTTAAGACCTCCGCCAACCAACATCAACACAATAACATCAACGTTAAGACCTCCAACCAACATCAACACAATAACGCCAACGTTAAGACCTCCGCCAACAACATCAACACAATAACGCCAACGTTAAGACCTCCGCCAACATCAACACAATAACGCCAACGTTAAGACCTCCGCAACAACATCAACACAATAACGTCAACGCTAAGACCTCCGCCAACCAACATCAACACAATAACGTTAAGACCTCCGCCAACTAACATCAACACAATAACGTCAACGTTAAGACCTCCGCCAACATCAACACAATAACGCCAACTAACATCAACACAATAACAATCAACGTTAAGACCTCCGCCAACAACATCAACACAATAACGCCAACGTTAAGACCTCCGCCAACTAACATCAACACAATAACGTCAACGTTAAGACCTCCGCCAACATCAACACAATAACGTCAACGTTAAGACCTCCGCCAACCAACATCAACACAATAACGTCAACGTTAAGACCTCCGCCAAATCAACACAATCAAACACAATAACATCAACCTCCAATCCAACATCAACCAATATCAACTCCGCCAAATCAACACAATAACGCCAACGTTAAGACCTCCGCCAACTAACATCAACACAATAACGCCAACGTTAAGAGACATCTCCGCAACAACATCAACACAATAACGCCAACGTTAAGACCTCCGCCAACATCAACACAATAATAACGTTAAGACCTCCGCCAACCAACATCAACACAATAACGCCAACGTTAAGACCTCCGCCAACCAACTCCGCCAACATCAACACAATAACATCAACGTTAAGACCTCCGCCAACTCAACATCAACACAATAACAACGTTAAGACCTCCGCCACCAACATCAACACAATAACGCCAACGTTAAGACCTCCGCCAACTAACATCAACACAATAACGCCAACGTTAAGACCTCCGCCAACTAACATCAACACAATAACGCCAACGCGTTAAGACCTCCGCCAACCAACATCAACACAATAACGCCAACGTTAAGACCTCCGCCAACCAACATCAACACAATAACGCCAACGTTAAGACCTCCGCCAACATCAACACAATAACATCAACGTTAAGACCTCCGCCAACATCAACACAATAACATCAACGTTAAGACCTCCGCCAACCAACATCAACACAATAACGCCAACGTTAAGACCTCCGCCAACATCAACACAACATCAGACCTCCGCCAACCAAACATCAACACAATAACATCAACGTTAAGACCTCCGCCAACAACATCAACACAATAACATCAACGTTAAGACCTCCGCCAACCAACATCAACACAATAACGCCAACGTTAAGACCTCCGCCAACCAACATCAACACAATAACGCCAACGTTAAGACCTCCGCCAACATCAACACAATAACATCAAACCTAAGAGACCTCCGCCAACTAACATCAACGTTAAGACCTCCGCCAACATCAACACAATAATCAACGTTAAGACCTCCGCCAACAACATCAACACAATAACGCCAACGTTAAGACCTCCGCCAACCAACATCAACACAATAACGCCAACGTTAAGACCTCCGCCAACAACATCAACACAATAACGCCAACGTTAAGACCTCCGCCAACCAACATCAACACAATAACGCCAACGTTAAGACCTCCGCCAACATCAACACAATAACGCCAACGTTAAGACCTCCGCCAACATCAACACAATAACGTCAACGTTAAGACCTCCGCCAACCAACATCAACACAATAACGTCAACAACATCAACACAATAACGCCAACGTTAAGACCTCCGCCAACTAACATCAACACAATAACGTCAACGTTAAGACCTCCGCCAACAACATCAACACAATAACGTCAACGTTAAGACTCCGCCAACTAACATCAACACAATAACGTCAACGTTAAGACCTCCGCCAACATCAACACAATAACATCAACGTTAAGACCTCCGCCAACTAACATCAACACAATAACGTCAACGTTAAGACCTCCGCCAACTAACATCAACACAATAACGTCAACGTTAAGACCTCCGCCAACTAACATCAACACAATAACGTCAACGTTAAGACCCCCCAACCAACATCAACACAATAACGTCAACGTTAAGACCTCCGCCAACATCAACACAATAACGCCAACGTTAAGACCTCCGCCAACTAACATCAACACAATAACATCAACGTTAAGACCTCCGCCAACCAACATCAACACAATAACGCCAACAATAACGACTAAGCCAACCAACATCAACACAATAACATCAACGTTAAGACCTCCGCCAACATCAACACAATAACGCCAACGTTAAGACCTCCGCCAACATCAACACAATAACGTCAACGTTAAGACCTCCGCCAACTAACATCAACACAATAACATCAACGTTAAGACCTCCGCCAACATCAACACAATAACATCAACGTTAAGACCTCCGCCAACTAACATCAACACAATAACGCCAACGTTAAGACCTCCGCCCAACATCAACACAATAACGTCAACGTTAAGACCTCCAACAACAACATCAACACAATAACGCCAACAGACCTCCGCCAACATCAACACAATAACGTCAACGTTAAGACCTCCGCCAACTAACATCAACACAATAACGTCAACGTTAAGACCTCCGCCAACTAACATCAACGTTAAGACCTCCGCCAACATCAACACAATAACGTCAACGTTAAGACCTCCGCCAACTAACATCAACACAATAACATCAACGTTAAGACCTCCGCCAACATCAACACAATAACATCAACGTTAAGACCTCCGCCAACTAACATCAACACAATAACATCAACGTTAAGACCTCCGCCAACTAACATCAACACAATAACGTCAACATTAAGGCCTCCGCCAACTAACATCAACACAATAACGCCAACATTAAGGCCTCCGCCAACTAACATCAACACAATAACGTCAACGTTAAGACCTCCGCCAACCAACATCAACACAATAACGCCAACAAGACTCCGACCAACCAACATCAACACAATAACGCCAACGTTAAGACCTCCGCCAAAACATCAACACAATAACATCAACGTTAAGACCTCCGCCAACTAACATCAACACAATAACAGACCTCCGCCAACTAACATCAACACAATAACGCCAACGTTAAGACCTCCGCCAACAACATCAACACAATAATCAACGTTAAGACCTCCGCCAACTCAACATCAACACAATAACATCAACGTTAAGACCTCCGCCAACCAACATCAACACAATAACGTCAACGTTAAGACCTCCGCCAACCAACATCAACACAATAACGCCAACGTTAAGACCTCCAACCAACATCAACATCAACACAATAACGCCAACGTTAAGACCTCCAACCAACATCAACACAATAACATCAACGTTAAGACCTCCGCCAACAACATCAACACAATAACGCCAACGTTAAGACCTCCGCCAACTAACATCAACACAATAACATCAACGTTAAGACCAACATCAACACGCCAACTAACATCAACACAATAACGCCAACGTTAAGACCTCCGCCAACCAACATCAACACAATAACGCCAACGTTAAGACCTCCGCCAACCAACATCAACACAATAACATCAACGTTAAGACTCCGCCAACCAACATCAACACAATAACGCAACAACAACATCAACACAATAATCAACGTTAAGACCTCCGCCAACCAACATCAACACAATAACGCCAACGTTAAGACCTCCGCCAACAACATCAACACAATAACGCCAACGTTAAGACCTCCGCCAACTAACATCAACACAATAACGCCAACGTTAAGACCTCCGCCAACATCAACACAATAACATCAACGTTAAGACCTCCGCCAACTAACATCAACACAATAACGCCAACGTTAAGACCTCCGCCACATTCTCCGCCAACTAACATCAACACAATAACGTCAACGTTAAGACCTCCGCCAACATCAACATCAACACAATAACGCCAACGTTAAGACCTCCGCCACCAACATCAACACAATAACATCAACGTTAAGACCTCCGCCAACATCAACACAATAACGTCAACGTTAAGACCTCCGCCAACCAACATCAACACAATAACGCCAACGTTAAGACCTCCGCCAACCAACATCAACACAATAACGCCAACGTTAAGACCTCCGCCAACCAACATCAACACAATAACGCCAACGCGTTAAGACCTCCGCCAACATCAACACAATAACGCCAACGTTAAGACCTCCGCCAACATCAACACAATAACATCAACGTTAAGACCTCCGCCAACTAACATCAACACAATAACGTCAACGTTAAGACTCCGCCAACAATATCAACACAATAACGCCAACGTTAAGACCTCCGCCAACCAACATCAACACAATAACGTCAACGTTAAGACCTCCGCCAACATCAACACAATAACATCAACGTTAAGACCTCCGCCAACAACATCAACACAATAACGCCAACGTTAAGACCTCCGCCAACTAACATCAACACAATAACGCCAACGTTAAGACCTCCGCCAACCAACATCAACACAATAACGCCAACGTTAAGACCTCCGCCAACATCAACACAATAAATCAACCAGACCTCCGCCAACATCAACACAATAACGCTCCGCCGTTAAGATAACGCCAACGTTAAGACCTCCGCCAACCAACATCAACACAATAACATCAACGTTAAGACCTCCGCCAACAACATCAACACAATAACGCCAACGTTAAGACCTCCAACATCAACCAACATCAACACAATAACGCCAACGTTAAGACCTCCGCCAACCAACATCAACACAATAACGCCAACGTTAAGACCTCCGCCAACAACATCAACACAATAACGCCAACGTTAAGACTCCGCCAACTAACATCAACACAATAACGCCAACGTTAAGACCTCCGCCAACTAACATCAACACAATAACGCCAACGTTAAGACCTCCGCCAACTAATCAACACAATAACATCAACGTTAAGACCTCCGCCAACAACATCAACACAATAACGCCAACAACCAACATCAACACAATAACGCCAACCTAAGACCAACAACATCAACACAATAACGCCAACGTTAAGACCTCCGCCAACCAACATCAACACAATAACATCAACGTTAAGACCTCCGCCAACAACATCAACACAATAACATCAACGTTAAGACCTCCGCCAACAACATCAACACAATAACGCCAACGTTAAGACCTCCGCCAACTAACATCAACACAATAACGCCAACGTTAAGACCTCCCAACCAACATCAACACAATAACATCAACGCAGACCTCCGCCAACTAACATCAACACAATAACGCCAACGTTAAGACCTCCGCCAACTAACATCAACACAATAACGCCAACGTTAAGACCTCCGCCAACTAACATCAACACAATAACGCCAACGTTAAGACCTCCGCCAACATCAACACAATAACGCCAACGTTAAGACCTCCGCCAACAATATCAACACAATAACGCCAACGTTAAGACCTCCGCCAACAACATCAACACAATAATCAACGTTAAGACCTCCGCCAACCAACATCAACACAATAACGCCAACGTTAAGACCTCCGCCACCAACATCAACACAATAACGCCAACGTTAAGACCTCCGCCAACAACATCAACACAATAACATCAACGCTAAGACCTCCCAATATCAACACAATAACGCCAACGTTAAGACCTCCGCCAACTAACATCAACACAATAACGCCAACGTTAAGACCTCCGCCAACCAATATCAACACAATAACGCCAACGTTAAGACCTCCGCCAACCAACATCAACACAATAACGCCAACGTTAAGACCTCCGCCAACCAACATCAACACAATAACGCCAACGTTAAGACCTCCGCCAACTAACATCAACACAATAACGCCAACGTTAAGACCTCCGCCAACCAACATCAACACAATAACGCCAACGCAACACAATAAGACCTCCGCCAACCAACATCAACACAATAACATCAACGTTAAAGACCTCCGCCAACCAACATCAACACATAACGCCAACGTTAAGACAACCAACATCAACACAATAACGTCAACGTTAAGACCTCCGCCAACCAACATCAACACAATAACGCCAACGTTAAGACCTCCGCCAACCAACATCAACACAATAACATCAACGTTAAGACCTCCGCCAACATCAACACAATCAACACAATAACATCAACACAATAACGCCAACGTTAAGACCTCCGCCAACCAACATCAACACAATAACGCCAACGTTAAGACCTCCGCCAACCAACATCAACACAATAACGTTAAGACCTCCGCCAACATCAACACAATAACATCAACGTTAAGACCTCCGCAACAACATCAACACAATAACATCAACGTTAAGACCTCCGCCAACTAACATCAACACAATAACGTCAACGTTAAGACCTCCGCAACAACATCAACACAATAACATCAACGTTAAGACCTCCGCCAATATCAACATCAACACAATAACGTCAACGTTAAGACCTCCGCCAACATCAACACAATAACGTCAACGTTAAGACCTCCGCCAACATCAACACAATAACATCAACGTTAAGACCTCCGCCAACCAACATCAACACAATAACGCCAACGTTAAGACCTCCGCCAACAACATCAACACAATAACATCAACGTTAAGACTCCGCCAACCAACATCAACACAATAACGCCAACGTTAAGACCTCCGCCAACTAACATCAACACAATAACGCCAACGTTAAGACCTCCGCCAACCAACATCAACACAATAACGTCAACGTTAAGACCTAAGACCTCCGCCAACATCAACACAATAACATCAACGTTAAGACCTCCGCCCAACATCAACACAATAACGCCAACGTTAAGACCTCCGCCAACTAACATCAACACAATAACATCAACGTTAAGACCTCCGCCAACAACATCAACACAATAACGCCAACGTTAAGACCTCCGCCAACATCAACACAATAACGTCAACGTTAAGACCTCCGCCAACATCAACACAATAACCAACGTTAAGACCTCCGCCAATAACATCAACACAATAACGCCAACGTTAAGACCTCCGCCAACTAACATCAACACAATAACGCCAACGTTAAGACCTCCGCCAACATCAACACAATAACGCCAACGTTAAGACCTCCGCCAACCAACATCAACACAATAACGCCAACGTTAAGAGCCAACATCAACACAATAACGCCAACGCAACAATCAACATCAACACAATAACGCCAACACCAATATCAACACAATAACGCCAACGTTAAGACCTCCGCCAACCAACATCAACACAATAACGCCAACGTTAAACCTCCGCCAACCAACATCAACACAATAACATCAACGTTAAGACCTCCGCCAATTCAACATCAACACAATAACGCCAACGTTAAGACCTCCGCCAACCAACATCAACACAATAACGCCAACGCGTTAAGACTCCGCCAACATCAACACAATAACGTCAACGTTAAGACCTCCGCCAACATCAACACAATCAACACAATCAACACAATAACATCAACGTTAAGACCTCCGCCAACCAACATCAACACAATAACGCCAACGTTAAGACCTCCGCCAACTAACATCAACACAATAACGCCAACGTTAAGACCTCCGCCAACATCAACACAATAACGCCAACGTTAAGACCTCCGCCAACATCAACACAATAACATCAACGTTAAGACATCAACACAATAACGTCAACGTTAAGACCTCCGCCAACCAACATCAACACAATAACGCCAACGTTAAGACCTCCGCCAACATCATCAACACAATAACGCCAACGTTAAGACCTCCGCCAACATCAACACAATAACATCAACGTTAAGACCTCCGCCAACAACATCAACACAATAACGCCAACGTTAAGACCTCCGCCAACATCAATATCAACACAATCAACACAACATCAACACAATCAACGTTAAGACCTCCGCCAACCAACATCAACACAATAACGCCAACGTTAAGACCTCCGCCAACTAACATCAACACAATAACGCCAACGCAGACCTCCGCCAACAACATCAACACAATAACATCAACGTTAAGACCTCCGCCAACAACATCAACACAATAACGCCAACGTTAAGACCTCCCCACCAATATCAACACGCCAACCAATATCAACACAATAACGTCAACGTTAAGACCTCCGCCAACTAACATCAACACAATAACGCCAACGTTAAGACCTCCGCCAACATCAACACAATAACGCCAACGTTAAGACCTCCGCCAACAACATCAACACAATAACGCCAACGTTAAGACCTCCGCCAACCAATATCAACACAATAACGCCAACGTTAAGACCTCCGCCAACCAACATCAACACAATAACGCCAACGTTAAGACCTCCGCCAACATCAACACAATCAACGTTAAGACCTCCCAACAACATCAACACAATAACGCCAACGTTAAGACCTCCGCCAACTCAACATCAACACAATAACGCCAACGTTAAGACCTCCGCCAACCAACATCAACACAATAATCAACGTTAAGACCTCCGCCAACATCAACACAATAACGTCAACGTTAAGACTCCGCCAACCAACATCAACACAATAACGCCAACGTTAAGACCTCCGCCAACCAACATCAACACAATAACGCCAACGTTAAGACCTCCGCCAACTAACATCAACACAATAACGCCAACGTTAAGACCTCCGCCAACCAACATCAACACAATAACGCCAACGTTAAGACCTCCGCCAACAACATCAACACAATAACGCCAACGTTAAGACCTCCGCCAACAACATCAAACAATAACAACGTTAAACCTCCGCCAACCAACATCAACACAATAACATCAACGTTAAGACCTCCGCCAACCAACATCAACACAATAACATCAACGTTAAGACCTCCGCCAACAACATCAACACAATAACGCCAACGTTAAGACCTCCGCCCAACATCAACACAATAACGTCAACGTTAAGACCTCCGCCAACCAACATCAACACAATAACATCAAAAGACCTCCGCCAACAACATCAACACAATAACGCCAACGTTAAGACCTCCGCCAACAACATCAACACAATAACGCCAACGTTAAGACCTCCGCCAACATCAACACAATAACGCCAACGTTAAGACCTCCGCCAACCAACATCAACACAATAACGCCAACGTTAAGACCTCCGCCCAACATCAACACAATAACGCCAACGTTAAGACCTCCGCCAACTAACATCAACACAATAACGCCAACGTTAAGACCTCCGCCAACAATATCAACACAATAACATCAACGTTAAGACCTCCGCCAACATCAACACAATAACATCAACGTTAAGACCTCCGCCAACCAACATCAACACAATAACGCCAACGTTAAGACCTCCGCCAACTAACATCAACACAATAATGTCAACGTTAAGACCTCCGCCACCAACATCAACACAATAACGCCAACGTTAAGACCTCCGCCAACTAACATCAACACAATAACATCAACGTTAAGACTCCGCCCAACATCAACACAATAACGCCAACGTTAAGACAGACCTCCGCCAACAACATCAACACAATAACATCAACGTTAAGACCTCCGCCAACATCAACACAATAACGCCAACGTTAAGACCTCCGCCAACCAACATCAACACAATAACGCCAACGTTAAGACCTCCGCCAACCAACATCAACACAATAACGTCAACGTTAAGATCCGCCAACCAACATCAACACAATAACGCCAACGTTAAGACCTCCGCCAACAATATCAACACAATAACGCCAACGTTAAGACTCCGCCAACATCAACACAATAACGCCAAACAATATCAACACAATAACGTCAACGTTAAGACCTCCGCCAACAACATCAACACAATAACGCCAACGTTAAGACCTCCGCCAACATCAACACAATAACGTCAACGTTAAGACCTCCGCCAACATCAAACAATCAACGTTAATAACCTCCGCCAAACAACACAATAACGTTAAGACCTCCGCCAACAACATCAACACAATAACGCCAACGTTAAGACCTCCGCCAACCAACATCAACACAATAACGCCAACGCAGACCTCCGCCAAATCAACACAATAACATCAACGTTAAGACCTCCGCCAACCAACATCAACACAATAACGCCAACGTTAAGACCTCCGCCAACATCAACACAATAACGCCAACGCATTAAGACTCCGCCAACATCAACACAATAACGTCAACGTTAAGACCTCCGCCAACATCAACACAATAACGCCAACGTTAAGACCTCCGCCAACCAACATCAACACAATAACGCCAACGTTAAGACCTCCGCCAACCAATATCAACACAATAACGCCAACGTTAAGACCTCCGCCAACAACATCAACACAATAACGCCAACGTTAAGACCTCCGCCAACTAACATCAACACAATAACGCCAACGTTAAGACTCCGCCAACTAACATCAACACAATAACGCCAACGTTAAGACCTCCGCCAACAACATCAACACAATAACGCCAACGTTAAGACCTCCGCCAACAACATCAACACAATAACGCCAACGTTAAGACTCCGCCAACCAACATCAACACAATAACGCCAACGCTAAGACCTCCGCCAACAACATCAACACAATAACATCAACGTTAAGACCTCCGCCAACTAACATCAACACAATAACGCCAACGTTAAGACCTCCGCCAACCAACATCAACACAATAACGTCAAAGACCTCCGCCAACATCAACACAATAACGCCAACGTTAAGACCTCCGCCAACATCAACACAATAACGCCAACGTTAAGACCTCCGCCAACCAACATCAACACAATAACAACGTTAAGACCTCCGCCAACCAACATCAACACAATAACGCCAACGTTAAGACCTCCGCCAACAACATCAACACAATAACGCCAACGTTAAGACCTCCGCCAACCAACATCAACACAATAACATCAACGTTAAGACCTCCGCCAACCAACATCAACACAATAACGCCAACGTTAAGACCTCCGCCAACCAACATCAACACAATAACGCCAACGTTAGAGACCAACATCAACACAATAACATCAACGCGTTAAGACCTCCGCCAACCAACATCAACACAATAAATCAACGCAGACCTCCGCCAACATCAACACAATAACGCCAACGTTAAGACCTCCGCCAAATCAACACAATAACGCCAACGTTAAGACCTCCGCCACCAACATCAACACAATAACGCCAACGTTAAGACCGCCAACCAACATCAACACAATAACGCCAACGTTAAGACCTCCGCCAACCAACATCAACACAATAACATCAACGTTAAGACTCCGCCAACCAACATCAACACAATAACGCCAACGTTAAGACCTCCGCCAACATCAACACAATAACATCAACGTTAAGACCTCCGCCAATAACATCAACACAATAACGCCAACGTTAAGACCTCCGCCAACCAACATCAACACAATAACGCCAACGCTAAGACCTCCGCCAACCAACATCAACACAATAACGCCAACGTTAAGACCTCCGCCAACCAACATCAACACAATAACGCCAACGTTAAGACCTCCGCCAACATCAACACAATAACGCCAACGTTAAGACCTCCGCCCAACCAACATCAACACAATAACGCCAACGTTAAGACCTCCGCCAACTCAATATCAACACAATAACGCTAACGTTAAGACCTCCGCCAACCAATATCAACACAATAACGCAACGTTAAGACCTCCGCCAACCAACATCAACACAATAACGCCAACGTTAAGACCTCCGCCAACATCAACACAATAACATCAACGTTAAGACCTCAACACCAACATCAACACAATAACGCCAACGTTAAGACCTCCGCCAACCAACATCAACACAATAACGCCAACGTTAAGACCTCCGCCAACAACATCAACACAATAACATCAACGTTAAGACCTCCGCCAACATCAACACAATAAATCAACGTTAAGACCTCCGCCCTCAACATCAACACAATAACATCAACGCGTTAAGACCTCCGCCAACCAACATCAACACAATAACGCCAACGTTAAGACCTCCGCCAACCAACATCAACACAATAACGCCAACGTTAAGACCTCCGCCAACCAACATCAACACAATAACATCAACGTTAAGACCTCCGCCAACCAACATCAACACAATAACGCCAACGTTAAGACCTCCGCCAACCAACATCAACACAATAACGCCAACGTTAAGACCTCCGCCAACAAACATCAACACAATAACGCCAACGTTAAGACCTCCGCCAACATCAACACAATAACGCCAACGCTAAGACCTCCGCCAACATCAACACAATAACATCAACGTTAAGACCTCCGCCAACCAACATCAACACAATAACGCCAACGTTAAGACCTCCGCCAACCAACATCAACACAATAACGCCAACGCTAAGACCTCCGCCAACCAATATCAACACAATAACGCCAACGTTAAGACCTCCGCCAACATCAACACAATAACGCCAACGTTAAGACCTCCGCCAACATCAACACAATAACATCAACGTTAAGACCTCCGCCAACCAACATCAACACAATAACGCCAACGTTAAGACCTCCGCCAACCAACATCAACACAATAACATCAACGTTAAGACCTCCGCCAACATCAACACAATAACGCCAACGTTAAGACCGCCAACCAACATCAACACAATAACGCCAACGTTAAGACCTCCGCCAACAACATCAACACAATAACGCCAACGTTAAGACCTCCGCCAACCAACATCAACACAATAACGCCAACGTTAAGACCTCCGCCAACTAACATCAACAATAACAATAACATCAACGTTAAGACCTCCGCCAACCAACATCAACACAATAACGCCAACGTTAAGACCTCCGCCAACTAACATCAACACAATAACATCAACGCAGACCTCCGCCAACATCAACACAATAACGTCAACGTTAAGACCTCCGCCAACATCAACACAATAACGCCAACGTTAAGACCTCCAACCAACATCAACACAATAACGTCATAAGACCTCCGCCAACCAACATCAACACAATAACGCCAACGTTAAGACCTCCGCCAACTAACATCAACACAATAACGCCAACGCTAAGACCTCCGCCAATTAACATCAACACAATAACGCCAACGTTAAGACCTCCGCCAACCAACATCAACACAATAATCAACGTTAAGACAACTAACATCAACACAATAACGCCAACGTTAAGACCTCCGCCAACCAACATCAACACAATAACGCCAACGTTAAGACCTCCGCCAACCAACATCAACACAATAACGTCAACGTTAAGACCTCCGCCAACATCAACACAATAACGCCAACGTTAAGACCTCCAACCAACATCAACACAATAACGCCAACGTTAAGACCTCCGCCAACAACATCAACACAATAACATCAACGTTAAGACTCCGCCAACCAACATCAACACAATAACGCCAACGTTAAGACTCCGCCAACCAACATCAACACAATAACGCCAACGTTAAGACTCCGCCAACATCAACACAATAACGCCAACGTTAAGACTCCGCCAACATCAACACAATAACATCAACGTTAAGACCTCCGCCAACATCAACACAATAACATCAACGTTAAGACATCCGCCAACCAACATCAACACAATAACGCCAACGTTAAGACCTCCGCCAACCAACATCAACACAATAACGTCAAACGTTAAGACCTCCGCCAACAACATCAACACAATAATATCAACGTTAAGACTCCGCCAACAACATCAACACAATAACGTCAACGCAGACCTCCGCCAACCAACATCAACACAATAACGCCAACGTTAAGACCTCCGCCAACCAACATCAACACAATAACGCCAACGCACGACCTCCGCCAACTAACATCAACACAATAACGCCAACGTTAAGACCTCCAACCAACATCAACACAATAACATCAACGTTAAGACCTCCGCCAACCAACATCAACACAATAACGCCAACGTTAAGACCTCCGCCAACCAACATCAACACAATAACGCCAACGTTAAGACCTCCGCCAACTAACATCAACACAATAACATCAACACAACATCAACACAATAACGCGCAACGTTAAGACCTCCGCCAACCAACATCAACACAATAACGCCAACGTTAAGACCTCCGCCAACAACATCAACACAATAACGCCAACGTTAAGAGCCAACATCAACACAATAACAATATCAACGCTAAGACTCCGCCAACATCAACACAATAACGTCAACGCTAAGACCTCCGCCAATTCAACATCAACACAATAACGCCAACGTTAAGACCTCCGCCAAAATCAACACAATAACATCAACGCAAAAGACCTCCGCCAACATCAACATCAAACGCCAACGTTAAGACCTCCGCCAACATCAACATCAACACAATAACGCCAACGTTAAGACCTCCGCCAACATCAACACAATAACGTCAACGTTAAGACCTAAGACCTCCACCAACATCAACACAATAACGCCAACGTTAAGACCTCCGCCAACCAACATCAACACAATAACGCCAACGTTAAGACCTCCGCCAACATCATCACAATAACGCCAACGTTAAGACCTCCGCCAAGATCAACACAATAACGCCAACGTTAAGACCTCCGCCAACTAACATCAACACAATAACGCCAATGTTAAGACCTCCGCCAACCAACATCAACACAATAACGCCAACGTTAAGCCAACATCAACACAATAACGCCAACGCTAAGACCTCGCCAACATCAACACAATAACGCCAACGTTAAGACCAACCAACATCAACACAATAACGCCGACGTTAAGACCTCCGCCAACTAACATCAACACAATAACGTTAAGACCTCCGCCAACCAACATCAACACAATAACGCCAACGCAGACTCCGCCAACATCAACACAATAACGCCAACGTTAAGACCTCCGCCAACATCAACACAATAACGCCAACGTTAAGACCTCCGCCAACCAACATCAACACAATAACGCCAACGTTAAGACCTCCGCCAACTAACATCAACACAATAACGCCAACGTTAAGACCTCCGCCAACCAACATCAACACAATAACGCCAACGTTAAGACAATAACGCAACGTTAAGACCTCCGCCAACCAACATCAACACAATAACGCCAACGTTAAGACCTCCGCCAACCAATATCAACACAATAACGCCAACGTTAAGACCTCCGCCAACCAACATCAACACAATAACGCCAACGTTAAGACCTCCGCCAACATCAACACAATAACATCAACGTTAAGACCTCCGCCAACTAACATCAACACAATAACGCCAACGCAGACCTCCGCCAACCAATATCAACACAATAACGCAACGTTAAGACCCTCCGCCAACATCAACACAACCAACATCAACACAATAACGCCAACGTTAAGACTCCGCCAATAACATCAACACAATAACGCCAACGTTAAGACCTCCGCCAAATCAACACAATAACATCAACGTTAAGACTCTCCGCCAACAACATCAACACAATAACGCCAACGTTAAGACCTCCGCCAACCAACATCAACACAATAACGCCAACGTTAAGACCTCCGCCAACATCAACACAATAACGTCAACGTTAAGACCTCCCAACCAACATCAACACAATAACATCAACGTTAAGACCTCCGCAAACATCAACACAATAACGCCAACGTTAAGACCTCCGCCAACCAACATCAACACAATAACGCCAACGTTAAGACTAACATCAACACAATAACGCCAACGTTAAGACCTCCGCCAACATCAACACAATAACGCCAACGTTAAACCTCCGCCAACATCATCAACACAATAACGCCAACGTTAAGACCTCCGCCAACCAACATCAACACAACGCCAATAAGACCTCCGCCAACATCAACACAATAACGCCAACGTTAAGACCTCCGCCAACATCAACACAATAACGCCAACGTTAAGACCTCCACCAACATCAACACAATAACGCCAACGTTAAGACCTCCGCCAACTAACATCAACACAATAACATCAACGTTAAGACCTCCGCCAACTAACATCAACACAATAACGCCAACGTTAAGACCTCCGCCAACCAACATCAACACAATAACGCCAACGTTAAGACCTCCGCCAACTCAACATCAACACAATAACGCCAATGTTAAGACCTCCGCCAACTAAATCAACACAATAACGCCAACCAAGACCTCCAACCAACATCAACACAATAACGCCAACGTTAAGACCTCCGCCAACATCAACACAATAACGCCAACGTTAAGACCTCCGCCAACCAACATCAACACAATAACGCCAACGTTAAGACCTCCGCCAACCAACATCAACACAATAACGCCAACGTTAAGACCTCCGCCAACATCAACACAATAACGCCAACGTTAAGACCTCCGCCAACTAACATCAACACAATAACGCCAACGTTAAGACCTCCACCAACATCAACATCAATAACGCCAACGTTAAGACCTCCGCCAACTAACATCAACACAATAACGCCAACGCAGACCTCCGCCAACATCAACATCAACACAATAACGCCAACCTAAGACCTCCAACAACATCAACACAATAACGCCAACGTTAAGACCTCCGCCAACATCAACACAATAACATCAACGTTAAGACCTCCGCCAACCAACATCAACACAATAACGCCAACGTTAAGACCGCCAACCAACATCAACACAATAACGCCATTAAGGCCTCCGCCAACTAACATCAACACAATAACGCCAACGTTAAGAAGACCAACTAACATCAACACAATAACGCCGCCAACTTAAGACCTCCGTCAACAACCAACATCAACACAATAACGCCAACGTTAAGACCTCCTCCAACATCAACCAACATCAACACAATAAATCAACGTTAAGACCTCCACCAACATCAACAACAATAATCAACGTTAAGACCTCCGCCAACCAACATCAACACAATAACGTCAACGTTAAGACCTCCGCCAACTAACATCAACACAATAACGCCAACGTTAAGACTCCTCCAACCAACATCAACACAATAACGCCAACGTTAAGACCTCCGCCAACTAACATCAACACAATAACGCCAACGTTAAGACTCCGCCAACCAATATCAACACAATAACGCCAACGTTAAGACTCCGCCAACCAACATCAACACAATAACGCCAACGTTAAAGCCAACATCAACACAATAACGCCAACGTTAAGAACCAACATCAACACAATAACATCAACGTTAAGACCTCCGCCAACTAACATCAACACAATAACGCCAACGTTAAGACCTCCGCCAACCAACATCAACACAATAACGCCAACGTTAAGACCTCCGCCAACCAACATCAACACAATAACGCCAACGCTAAGACCTCCGCCAACTCAACATCAACACAATAACATCAACAAAGACCTCCGCCAACCAACATCAACACAATAACGCCAACGTTAAGACCTCCGCCAACATCAACACAATAACGCCAACGTTAAGACCTCCGCCAACTAACATCAACACAATAACGCCAACGTTAAGACCTCCGCCAACTAACATCAACACAATAACGCCAACGCTAAGACCTCCGCCAACTAACATCAACACAATAACGCCAACGTTAAGACCTCCGCCAACAACATCAACACAATAACGCCAACGTTAAGACCGCCAACCAACCAACATCAACACAATAACGCAACGTTAAGACCTCCACCAACATCAACACAATAACGCCATGTTAAGACTCTCCGCCAACATCAACAATCAACACGTTAAGACCTCCCTAACGCAATAACAACAACACAATAAACGCCAACGTTAAGACCTCCGCCAACATCAACACAATAACATCAACGTTAAGACCTCCAACAACATCAACACAATAACGCCAACGTTAAGACCTCCGCCAACCAACATCAACACAATAACGCCAACGTTAAGACCTCCGCCAACTAAATCATCCAACATCACACAATAACGCAAGACCTCCGCCAACCAACATCAACACAATAACATCAACGTTAAGACCTCCGCCAACTAACATCAACACAATAACGTCAACGTTAAGACCTCCGCCAACCAACATCAACACAATAACGCCAACGTTAAGACCTCCGCCAACCAACATCAACACAATAACGCCAACGTTAAGACCGCCAACAACATCAACACAATAACGCCAACGTTAAGACTCCGCCAACCAACATCAACACAATAACGCCAACGTTAAGACCGCCACAATATCAACACAATAACCATATTTGGTGGAATTACTGCAACATTGAACTGAAATTACTGCAACCAAACTGAACTCTACCCTACTGAATCCAGTCCACTCTACTAAACTCACCACACTGAACTCCTACCCTACTGTACTGAACCCACCATTCTGAATCCTAGTCTACCAAAATAAACCTCACTCCTCACCCACTGAATCCTAGTCTACTGTATTAAACTCTACCCCACAAGACTGAACCCCTACCCTACTGTACTATTGAACCCTACCATCTGAACCAGTCCACTGTACTAACTCTACCCCACCGTAGATCCTAGTCCACTGTACCAACCTCACCCTACCCTACTGAATCCTGAGGTCCATTGAACCAAACCACCCCACCGTATCCCAGTTCACTGTACTAAACTCTACTCACCAACTGAATCCTAGCCACCGCACGAACCCTACCCCACCGCACTGACCTCACCCCACCGCACTGACCTCACCCCACCGTACTGAACTCTACCGAACTCCACTGAACTGAACACCACCCTATTGTACTGCATCCAGCCTACTGTACTGAATCCTAGCTCACCGACTGAATCCTAGCCTGCCGTACTGAATCCTAGCCTGCCGACTGAATCCCAGCCTGCCGATTTAACCTAGCCTGGCCGTACTAAACCCTAGTACTGACCCCACCCCCACCACTGACCTCACCCTACCGCACTGACCTCTACCCCACCGCACTGACCTCATCACCCCACCGTAGACTGAACTCCCACCGAACTCCAATCGGGGACTGAAGAACACTGACCCCATTGTACTGCATCCCAGCCTACTGTACTGAATCCTAGCCTCCACCGTACTGAATCCCAGCCTGACTGAATCCTAGCCTGCCGTACTGAATCCTAGCCTGCCGTACTAAAATCCTAGCCTGTCAGACTGAATCCTAGCCTGTCGTACTGAACTCTACTGACCTCACCCTACTCTACTGACGTCACCCCACTCACTGACCTCACCCTACTCTACTGACTCTTCACTCCACACCGTACTGAATCCAGCCCCGCCGTACTGAATCCCAGCCTGCCGTACTGAACCTACTGACCCCACCCCACTCTACTGACCCTACCCTACTCTCACTCCTACCCTACTGACCTCACCCTACCGATTGAATCCTAGCCTGCCAGATTGAATCCTAGCCTGCCGCACTTGAACCCTACCCTCACCGTCACTGAACCCTAGTACTGACCTCACCTCACCAGACTGACCTCACCCTACCACATTGACCTCTACCCACCTGGGATTGACCTCTACCCTACCGTCACTGACCTCTCTACCCTACCGCATTGACTCTACCAACCTCCACCGTACTGAACACTACCCCTATTGTACTGAACTCCTAGCCTACTGTACTGAATCCTAGCCTACCGATTGAATCCTAGCCTGCCGTACTGAATCCTAGCCTGCACAGATTGAACTTCTAGCCTGCACGATTGAATCCTAGCCTCCGTCATTGAATCCCAGCCTCCGGACTGAACTCACTGACCTCACCCCATCTCCCACTGACCCCACCCTACCCCTACTGACCTCACCCTTCACTGACCTCTACCCCACCGTACTGAACTCCACTGACCCCACCCTGTACCTACTGACCTTCACCCCACCGATCGAATCCCTAGCCTGCCGCACTGAACAGCCTGCCGTACTGAATCCCAGCCTGCCGCATCAACCTCACCCCACCGCACTGACCTCTACCCTACCATACTGACCTCTGACCCTACCGCACTGAATCCTAGCCTGCCGCACTGAACTCTACTGGCTTCCACCCACCGCACTGGAATCCCAGCCCACCCGCACTGAATCCTAGGCCGTACTGAATCCCAGCCTGGTTCACTGAACCCCACTGACCCCACCCTAACCTCTCCACTGAATCAGCCCGCCGTGACTGAATCCCAGCCTGTCGAGATTGACCTCTCACCCTACTCCCCTCACTGACCTCTACCCTACCTCTACTGACCCCACCCTACTCTACTGACCTCTACCCTACTTCTACTGACCTCACCCCACTCCCACTGACCCCACCCACTGACCCCACCCCTACCTCCCACTGACCCCACCCTACCCTACTGACCTCACCCTACCTCTACTGACCTCCACCCTACTCCACTGACCTCACCCCACCGCACTGAATCCCAGCCTGCCGTGACTGAATCCTAGCCTCGCCGTACTGAATCCTAGCCTCATGCATTGAATCCTAGCCCACAGACTGAATCCCAGCCTGCTGCATTGAACCCACTGACCTCACCCTACCTCACTGACCTCTACCCTACCGCACTGAATCCTAGCCTCACCGACTGAATCCCTAGCCCACCGTACTGAATCCTAGCCTGCCGTACTGAACTCCTACTGACCTCTACCCTACTGTACTGACCAAAACTGTGATGTCCAAACTTATGAACATGAGGAGAACAACATTGAAGCCATAATGATGCATTTCTGTATTGTACAGATCAGGGACCCATGACGTCATTCTGTTGGTGTCGATCCACTTCACTAATCAGTAGTTCAATTTGCCAAAAGAAAACTCACGGTGCCATGTAATAGCTGACACCCCATTTATTTCTGGCAGACATCTTTGAAATTATTTCAGAGCAGATACTTTTGAAAATGTGGTTGCACAAAAAAACTGATTTTACTATAAGTTTGCACAGTTCTGACACTAAATTGACTAAAACGAATTTATCAGTGGAAATTGTTAAAAGTAGTCCTTGTTCATAGACTTTAATTTGTTAAACTTTTATATCAATAGTTTTTGTTTGGCAAAAATGTTTAAGTAAAAAAAATAGTGAAAATGTAATCTGTTCCATGGACGACAAACACACACACACACACACACACACACACACACACACACACACACACACACACACACCTGGGAGGGTCGTGTCTGTGGGAACCGTCACCCCTTCTCTGCTCCTCTCTTCCTCCTCCTCCCCTCCCACCTCCAGCGGTGGAGTGATTGCAGCGATGGCCTCCTCCATTGGCCAGGCTGTGAAGGGAGGATGAGGAGTAGGGATGGAGGGAGGAGGAAGATGAGGAGTAGGCTTCTACTTCATATCCTTCTTTACAACCCATCGTACTTCGCCTGGTGCTTCCTCTAGAAACGAGAGAGAGTGTAATTCTGATGATCAAAATGTCAGACAGACTACCTATTGCAACGTTTTTAGATTTGACATTGATTAATCAAATCAATTTCACACAGAGACAAACAAGAACTGTATAATTCAGCCGCAGCCTGCTTCTACCTATCTACTATGAATACAAATGTACATTCTTAACTGCAATCAGTTTCATACACAGACAATACTGTATCTATCACAGCCAGTAGCCTACTGTACCTGTTGTCTCCTACTGTCAGACACCCAGACAGACAGATGTATACCTTAGTTAAGACAGACCTATAACCCACTGGGTACCTGTTGTCACCTTCTGTCATGCAGACAGACAGATGTATACCCAGTTAAGACAGACCTATAACCTACTGTACCTGTTGTCACCTACTGTCAGCCACCCAGACAGACAGATGTATACCTTAGTTAAGACAGACCTATAATCCATACTGTACCTGTTGTCTCCTACTGTCAGCCACCCAGACAGACAGATGTATACCTTAGTTAAGACAGACCTATAACCTACTTTCAACTGGTTGGGTTCCACTGTCAGAATAACGACAGAGTTAGATGTTCTTAGTTAAGACAGACCTATAACCTACTGTACCTGTTGTCACCAATGTCAGACACCCAGACAGACAGATGTATACCTTAGTTAAGACAGAATTTATAACCTACTGTGTACCTGTTGTCTCCTACTGTCAGCCACCCAGACAGACATTTACACTAGTTAAGACAGACTCCATAACCCACTGTACCTGTTGTCTCCAACACTGTCAGCCACCCAGACAGACAGATGTATACCTTAGTTAAGACAGACCTATAACCTACTGTACCTGTTGTCTCCTACTGTCAGACACCCAGACAGACAGATGTATACCTTAGTTAAGACAGACCTATAACCTACTGTACCTGTTGTCTCCTACTGTCAGCCACCCAGACAGACAGATGTATACCTTAGTTAAGACAGACCTATAACCTACTGTACCTGTTGTCTCCTACTGTCAGACACCCAGACAGACAGATGTATACCTTAGTTAAGACAGACCTATAACCTACTGTACCAAATCAAATCAAATTTTATTTGTCACATACACATGGTTAGCAGATGTTAATGCGAGTGTAGCGAAATGCTTGTGCTTCTAGTTCCGATAATGCAGTGATAACCAACAAGTAATCTAACTAACAATTCCAAAACTACTGTCTTATACACAGTGTAAGGGGATAAAGAATATGTACATAAGGATATATGAATGAGTGATGGTACAGAGCAGCATACAGTAGACAAAGTAAACAAAAGTGGCATAGTTAATGTGGCTAGTGATACATGTATTGCATAAGGATGCAGTCGATGATAGAGTACAGTATATACGTATGCATATGAGATGAATAATGTAGGGTAAGTAACATTATATAAGGTAGCATTGTTTAAAGTGGCTAGTGATATATTTACAACATTTCCCATCAATTCCCATTATTAAAAAGTGGCTGGAGTTGGGTCAGTGTCAATGACAGTGTGTTGCAGCCACTCAATGTTAGTGGTGGCTGTTTAACAGTCTGATAGCCTTGAGATAGAAGCTGTTTTCAGTCTCTCGGTCCCAGCTTTGATGCACCTGTACTGACCTCGCCTTCTGGATGATAGCGGGTGAACAGGCAGTGGTTCGGTGGTTGATGTCCTTGATGATCTTTATGGCCTTCCTGTAACATCGGGTGGTGTAGGTGTCCTGGAGGGCAGGTAGTTTGCCCCGGTGATGCGTTGTGCAGACCTCACTACCCTCTGGAGAGCCTTACGGTTGAGGGCGGAGCAGTTGCCGTACCAGGCGGTGATACAGCCCGCCAGGATGCTCTCGATTGTGCATCTGTAGAAGTTTGTGAGTGCTTTTGGTAAGCCGAATTTCTTCAGTCCTGAGGTGAAGAGGCGCTGCTGCCTCTTCACGAGGTCTGCACGTGCATTGTCTTGCAAAATTCAGTTTGTCAGCAATACGTAACTGAACG
>NW_027039035.1:0-45061 GCF_034236695.1 Oncorhynchus nerka
GAGAAAGAGTTTAAGAAAATGCAATCCCAAATAATGAGCTGTGTGAGAATGTAGCTGAACTTCAAAAGGTACTCTCGCAGGTGGAATCTGAAAATCCAAGGTGTAAGAGGTAGAGGGGGAGGATATTAGGGAAACAGTCATTAATATCCTGGGAAAGGTGTCTCCGTGCATCAAAGACAGGCTTAGAGACGTGATTGATGTGGTACATCGACTTGGGAAACAAAGATCTGATGGACCCCTCGCAATATCATTTTGCGCTTAACTATGCGCCATTACAGGAACATCATCTGGAGAATGGCCAAGGGGAAAACGTTTCTGGACGAGAAGAAGCTCTGATACCGCAGGATCAGGCTGCCAGGAAGAAACTGGCCGCTTATACCGAAGGCGCGACAAGAGGGATAGAAGGCTGGGTTCAAGGGCCCACACGGGTTTATCAAATGAAGAATGATTACTGGGTAACTCTAACATTAACCAATCTGGAACTGTGAGTACTGCCAAAGAGTACAGGTAATGTCCTACCACGAATAAATGTACTGTTCGAACTACAACTGATGAACACTTGCCCAACAAAAAAAAGGAAGTAAATAGATGTCTTATACTGTTAACCACCTACCTCAGCTACCTCAGCTGAGTGTAGTTTTCCGTCGGAGTAATCCTCTCAAGGTTCACTGTTTGTTTTATTGTTCACATTACTATTTGTGTTCTTTCTTTTTTAATGCAGGATTTCGTTTTCAATTCACTCTATCTTACAAAAAGGAAAGCTTTATTTTTATGCTGTAAACGCAGTAACGCAGATTTTGTCCTTCAGGAAACTCATTCGGATGAAAGTGATTTGAAATTTTGGAAAGCACAATGGGGAGATATGGCCTATTTCAGTCATGGATCAAATCACTTTGCTGGTGTTTTGACACTTATTCACAAGTGTAAAGGTTCTAGAATCCACATCTTCACAAGATGGGAGATGGGTCATAGTAACTTAAACTTGACTGCTATTTTCATAATTTGTAATGTATACGGACATAACTCACATTTTCCAATTAAGGCCCGTTTTACCAGGAAAGTACAGGATTTAAGCATAAAATACTCAGATGATTTTCTAATTATTTCAGGGGATTTGAATGAAACACCTGATGCATCTGCTGATCGTTTTCCTCCTAGAACGAGTCAAAGCCCTCAAAATAGCAATATTATCACTACATTATGCAAGGATCTCTGTGTTGAGGATGCTTGGCGTTATTTCAATCCGGATGAAAACATCAGATCGTTAGCCAAAGATATTTTTGCAATAAAAGACTTGGGTCGTGGAAGTAGATGGGAATTTTTCAAATATAAAGTCAGAGTGGTAGCCATTAAACGCGCCAAAGAGCTGATGCACTTAAAGAACCTTAGAGAAAAAGAGATGATGAGCAAGCTTGACAGTTTTCTAAAGAAAGATAATCTATCTGAAGAAGAGGAGTCTGTATTCCAATCTTTACAACTAGAATTAGAACAGCTTTACAAGGATCTGGGTAAAGTTACTTTTTTGCACTGAAAAGAGAAACTACAAAAGAAAATCTATAACTGCACTCAAAATTAACAATGTTTTATGCAAAGATTCTATTACAATATCATCATTTGTCAATTCCTTTTATGAAACCTTGCAGCTCTCAATTTCAGGAAGATGGTTGTGAAAGCTACATTTGCCACATTCAGAATTGTCCCTGTAATTGAGGATGATTTCCACTAAGTTTGCGATTCACCTGTGTCAATTGAAGTCATTAGAGAGGATCTGAATTCAATGAAAAGGGAAATCACCTGGCCCTGATGGCCTGTCAGTAGAATTCTATAGACAGTTTGGGAGTTACTAGAAGACCCGATTTTTAATATGTTTCAAGATTGCATTAAAAGTGGGAATAGTTCCACTATAAAACAGGGCCTTATTGATTCTGAAGCCCGATAAAGACCTCTTTCTCATTGACAATTGGAGACCAATTACTTTATTAAATATTGATTACAAATTAATTCCTCTGGTTTATGCCAAAAGTTTAAAGAAAGGAATAGATACCATTATAAATGAGACTCAAACAGGATTTATGAAGCTCAAACATTAGTTTAGTCTTGGACCTTATAGATTATTCAGATGCAATTGACTCAGATGCGGTTGTCTTATTTTAGACTTCTGTAAAGCCCTTGACACAATTGAACATGAATTCTCTTTAGTCTCTTAAAATTTTGGATTCAGTGAAAATTTTATCAAAGTAATTATCATGTTTTACAATTATATAAATAGTTCTGTGTTACTAAACCTTAATACTTCCAAAAGATTCAGTATCAACAGAAGTGTACGACAGGGATGCCCAATTTCGCCATTTTTATTCATTTTGGTTGTGGAACTTCTATCTCTAGATATTCTGAATAATGCAAATTTGTATGGCTTAACCATTTTTAACAAAGAAATCAAAATTTCTCCAACTGGCTGATGATACTACTCTTTTTTAAGAGACAAAGACCAGGTCACCCATGCCCTTAATGCTGTAACTGCATGTTCTATTGCATCCAGTGATTAATGCTGAATGTTTCTAAATGTGAAATCTTACGTTTATTTGACTCTGATGATAAAGAAATAGAAAATATGCCTGTAAAGGACTGTGTTAAATATTTAGGAATACATCTGTCATCTGTTTCCTGCACATCTGTTTCCTGCACAATTTTTCCCCACATAAAGCTCTTTTTTGTTGAATAATTCAGACATAACTGTAAGGAATAAGTCGTGGTTCTACCCCAGCTGGCATGAGAGGAATATTGACTTTGTTCTTGATTTTTTTCGACCACAAGGGTAATATTCTCACATATGAACAATGTATAACATTGAAAGAGTTTCCAATACCTTTTCAGAGTTTATTTCTGTGATCAAAGCTGTTACCAGTGGTCTAACTACACTAATGAAAACTCATCTTAGCTTTGGTAATGATCACAAAGTGTATCCAGAACTCAGATTGGAAGGCGTGGGCTTACTTGTTGATCCAGAACTCAGATTGGAAGGCGTGGGCTTACTTGGGAGAGCTTGTTGTAATAAATATATAAGACAAATTCTTCATTCACAAACCAACTTACACCGAGAGGAACATTTTTCTGGAACAGGCTTATTCTTGATATTGTCTAGAAAAAAGGCATGGTTAAGGCTTTACAAATATTGTATACCAAACAAAGTTAAGGAAGTGCACTTAACATTTTTACATAAGATATATCCATGTAATTCTATGATTTCCAAATTTGTGGCTATTGATGATATCTGCGTTTTCTGGAAAAAAGAAGGTGAGAATCTGTCTCACTTGTTCTTTTGAATGTAAATTTGTGTCAGAATTTGGGGAAAACCTTGCAAAATACTTATTTACCATTATGAACACTACCCATGTTTTTGACATTAAAGATATATGTTACTATTGCAATGATAACAAGACCATTGAAATGATTGTGATTTTAAAAATTCTTGTTGCCAAATATTTTATACACAAACAAAATTCTATACCAAAATTACACATGTTTTTGATTGAATTGAACTATTTTATTAAAACATTAACCTAGTGAATAATAACAAGAATAACACCTCGTGCATAATAGAGGATACTACAAAAGGTACGTTTGACAGTCATGTTCCACCTGAAAACTGAGTGTTTCCTGCGTGTGTGAGAGCGATAGAGATGGAAAACGTGGTGCTTTCTAAATGAAGCCAAGTGTATTGCAATGTGTCGTGTCAGAGGAGGGAACACAAATAAGGAATACGTGACCTTGTATGGAACTGTTAACATACACTTAGACCATTATGTGGTGAAGAAATATGCATTTTCTGAGCTGGTTTTGTTATTTTTAACTTCATGAACTCTGCTTCTATAACAAGGGTGATTGAACTCACTCATGATAACCAATATGTTATTATGCAAAGTTGCATGTTGTAAAATAATTTACAAAACTAGGTGAAGCCAAGTTGTAAAATCCTAAATAGGACATTGTAGAAGTTATTTATTGAATGTTTATCATTCATCCATTTAGGACCTACCTCATTGAATGAGCATAACCCAAACATAATGGCTAAATGATTTTACTGGAACTGCATCTGTTTCACTTTGTTTTCAAGCATCTAGTGGCCTTCAAAATGAAAGCGATGAGGCTCGGAGGGTTCTCCTACCTAGGACACTTACAAGCTTGGTCTGTTCTTTTGGGGGCACTTTGTGACATGCATTTTAAAATAATAATTTGCATTCTTCATTGATAGTTGATCTAGAGATTGTCAATCAGTTATAGTCCACATTCAATGACAATGTTTTGCAGTCTGTAGCTGAGACTAGAGGTAACTTGTCTGTGAATCATGTGACTGTCTGGAAATATGCAAGGGATGGAAATACAATACAGTGTGTGTCACTTTCCATGTAGGTCTACGCTAGTACAATATCTGTTTCACAATATGGTGTCCATTCAAATGTTGCTGTGTGCATGACTTACAGGGCTGTTCAAGAAGGCTATTATTGGACACAGAGAGATGTTGGATGAATGGCCATGTTGTTAAAACAGGAGAACAATACGGCTTCTGACATTTGACATGATATTCAATCCAGTCCAGTCAGAGAGAAAGAATTAAAGGAAGATGTTTTCAGACCACTGGGGCTGTCTGCTTCATTGCCCCAGACTGACTGGTAGTAGAGTTCCGTGGTTAAAATCATTGAGCAAGCCTGCCAAGCAAGCCAAGCCAAGCCAAGCCAAGCCAGTAAAAAGACACATTACAGCCTGTTGTGACATTTGCGTTGTTTGCTCTATAGCCATTAGTTCATACACCACCGTTATATACAATAAGGCTGTGACAGCTAGAAGACAACAAACTACTGATTTACAACCACAGAGTTACCGCACCAATTCAACTTAAACATTATCAAATCAACAAGGCTATATATGCTTAGTTTAATAGACTGAAAACAAACTTAAAGATACCAAAAACAATTTAGTTCAATCAATGTTGTTAAATATCATTTGGCTGTCCGTGTGTGTGTGTGTGTGCGTGTGCGTGTGCGTGTGCGTGCGTGTGCGTGTGTGTGTGTGTGTGTGTGAGCAAGTAAAATAAAACATGTTAACTCACCCTACTTGTAGACTAGTTGAACGCCAATGCCACCCTCCTCTCTTTCATGTTGGGAAATCTGACTCTGTCATACACTTTTAGACAGACACTGATGACTAACTGGGTTGTGTGTTCTGAACAACACTTGTCTTAGTTTATAATGAGAATAGATACTTTTCCATATACTTATGTACAGTTGAAGTCAGAAGTTTACATACACCTTAGCCAAATACATTTTAAACTCAGTTTTTCACAATTCCTGACATTTAATCCAAGAAAAATTCCGTACTTTATAAGTACGCTTGGAGTCATTGTCCATTTGGAAGATCCATTTGCGACCAAGCTTTAACTTCCTGACTGATGTCTTGAGATGTTTCTTCAATATATCCACATAATTTTCCTACCTCATGATGCCATCTATTTTGTGAAGTCCACCAGTCCCTCTTGCAGCAAAGCACCCCCACAACATGATGCCGCCCCCCGTGCTTCACGGTTGGGATGGTGTTCTTCGACTTGCAAGCCTCCCCTTTTTCCTCCAAACATAATAATGATCATTACGGCCAAACAGTTTCATCAGACCAGAGGACATTTCTCCAAAAGTACGATCTTTGTCCCCATGTGCAGTTGCAAACCGTAGTCTGGCTTTTTATGGCGGTTTTGTAGCAGTGGCTTCTTCTTCCTTGCTGAGCTGCCTTTCAGGTAATTTCGATATCGGACTCGTTTTACTGTGGATATAGATCATTTGTAACCGTTTCCTCCAGCATCTTCACAAGGTCCTTTGCTGTTGTTCTGGGATTGATTTGCATTTTTCGCACCAAAGTACATTCATCTCTAGGAGACAGAACGCGTCTCCCTTCCCTGAGCAGCATGACAGCTGCGTGTCCCATGGTGTTTATACTTTGCGTACTATTGTTTGTACAGATGACCGTGGTACTTTCAGGCGTTTGGAAATTGCTCCCAATGATGAGCCAGACTTGTGGTGGTCTACAGTTGTTTTTCTGAGGTCTTGGCTGATTTCTTTTATTTTCCCATGACGTCAAGCAAAAAGGCACTGAGTTTGACGGTAGGCTTTGAAATAAATCCACAGGTACACTTCCAATTCACTCAAATTATGTCAATTAGCCTATCAGAAGCTTCAAAGCCATGACATCATGGTCTGGAATTGTCCAAGCTGTTTAAAGGCACAGTCAACTTGGTGTATGTAAACTTCTGACCCACTGGAATTGTGATACAGTGAAATAATCTTTCTGTAATCAATTGTTGGAAAAATTACTTCTGTCATGCACAAAGTAGATGTCCTTACTGGCTTGCCAAAACTATAGTTTGTTAACAAGACATTTGTGGAGTGGTTGAAAACGAGTTTAATGACTCAACCTAAGTGTATGGCAGCCTGGTATGGCAAGTCCACCGCTGCTGACGGTAAGGCGCTACAGAGTGTGGTACCTCAGCTGAAGATTCCAAGAACACAGGATGAGATGTTACTATCTTTTGTGCAAGCACTTCCAAGAGTTAATGAACAGTGAGCGTGGTGAAATTTGGGGAGCGCATCGTCAGTAGTGTACCTTTGGTTCCTAGGGTGTTTCGGCCTTTCACACTATACACCCTCCCCAAAGGCGGCCAGCGACAGGGTGATCAATCCTACGCTTGCGTCCCATTCCCAATTAGTCATAGGAGTTGCCTTGTTGTTGATAGCCAACATCCCATGGGACTATGCATGGCAGGGGCGTCCTCCTCCCTGAGTCAAGCATTGTTGACCGCATACCTCCTGGCCCTCTCACTTCGGGGCCCAGCTGGGGTCTTTCCTCTTCATCCAGAGCCACTGACTGCTGCCTTCTGCCGCCTCTGATACAGCTTTGATTGCCGAACGCTGGCTCTGGCCCTTAATTCCCAGGTCTCTAAGCAGTCTGGTGCACACTGGGTGCACACTGCCTGCCCTCCAGGACACATACAACACCAGGTGTCACAGGAAGGGCAAGAAGATAATCAGGAACCTCAGCCACCCGAGCCACGGCCTGTTCTCCCTGCTTCCATCACTCAGACGCGGGCAGTATAGGAGCATAATGGCAAAAACTGACAGACTGGCCAATAGCTTCTACCACCAGACCATAATGCTGCTGAATAGCCCCACTAGTCAGCTATTTGCTCCCTCAATGAACATTTCCCCCTCAACAAACATGTATCCTGCCCCACCGCAATGGACATTTCCCCCTCAACAAACATGTATCCTGCCCCACCGCAATGGACATTTCCCCCTCAACAAACATGTATCCTGCCCCCACCCCAATGGACATTTCCCCCTCAACAAACATGTATCCTGCCCCCACCCCAATGGACATTTCCCCCCAACAAACATGTATCCTGCCCCCACCCCAATGGACATTTCCCCCTCAACAAACATGTATCCTGCCCCCACCCCAATGGACATTTCCCCCTCAACAAACAGGTATCCTGCCCCCACCGCAATGGACATTTCCCCCTCAACAAACATGTATCCTGCCCCCACCCCAATGGACATTTCCCCCTCAACAAACATGTATCCTGCCCCCACCCCAATGGACATTTCCCCCTCAACAAACATGTATCCTCCAATGGACATTTCCACCCTCAACAAACATGTAACATGCCCCCACCCCAATGGACATTTCCCCTCAACAAACATGTATCCTGCCCACCCCAATGGACATTTCCCCCCTCAACAAACATGTATCCTGCCCCCACCCCAATGGACATTTCCACCCTCAACAAACATGTATCCTGCCCCACCCCAATGGACATTTCCCCCAACAAACATGTATCCCTGCCCCCACCCCAATGGACATTTCCCCCTCAACAAACAATCCTGCCCCCACCCCAATGGACATTTCCCCCAACAAACATGTATCCTGCCCCCACCCCAATGGACATTTCCCCTCAACAAACATGTAACTGCCCCCACCCCAATGGACATTTCCCCCCCAACAAACATGTATCCTGCCCCCACCCCAATGGACATTTCCCCCTCAACAAACATGTATCCTGCCCCCACCCCAATGGACATTTCCCCCCTCAACAAACATGTATCCTGCCCCCCACCCCAATGGACATTTCCCCCTCAACAAACATCCTGCCCCCCACCCCAATGGACATTTCCCCCTCAACAAACATGTATCCTGCCCCCCACCCCAATGGACATTTCCCCCTCAACAAACATGTATCCTGCCCCACCCCAATGGACATTTCAACAAACATGTATCCTGCCCCACCCCAATGGACATTTCCCCCTCAACAAACATGTATCCTGCCCCCACCCCAATGGACATTTCCTCTCAACAAACAGGTATCCTGCCCCACCGCAATGGACATTTCCCCCTCAACAAACATGTATCCTGCCCCCCACCCCAATGGACATTTCCCCCCTCAACAAACATGCCCCCACCCCAATGGACATTTCCCCCTCAAACATGTATCCTGCCCCCACCCCAATGGACATTTCCCCCTCAACAAACATGTATCCTGCCCCCACCCCAATGGACATTTCCCCCCAACAAACATGTATCCTGCCCCCACCCCAATGGACATTTCCCCCTCAACAAACATGTATCCTCACCCCAATGGACATTTCCCCCTCAACAAACATGTATCCTGCCCCCACCGCAATGGACATTTCCCCCTCAACAAACATGTATCCTGCCCCCACCCCAATGGACATTTCCCCCTCAACAATCCTGCCCCCACCCCAATGGACATTTCCCCCAACAAACATGTATCCTGCCCCCACCCCAATGGACATTTCCCCCTCAACAAACATGTATCCTGCCCCCACCCCAATGGACATTTCCCCCTCAACAAACAGGTATCCTGCCCCCACCCCAATGGACATTTCCCCCTCAACAAACATGTATCCTGCCCCAACCCCAATGGACATTTCCCCCTCAACAAACAATCCTGCCCCCACCCCAATGGACATTTCCCCCTCAAAACATGTATCCTGTATCCCCCCACCCCCAATGGACATTTCCCCCTCAACAAACATGTATCCTGCCCCAACCCCAATGGACATTTCCCCCTCAACAAACATGTATCCTGCCCCCACCCCAATGGACATTTCCCCCTCAACAAACATGTATCCTGCCCCAACCCCAATGGACATTTCCCCCTCAACAAACATGTATCCTGCCCCCACCCCAATGGACATTTCCCCCTCAACAAACATGTATCCTGCCCCCCACCCCAATGGACATTTCCCCCTCAACAAACATGTATCCTGCCCCCACCCCAATGGACATTTCCCCCTCAACAAACATGTATCCTGCCCCCACCCCAATGGACATTTCCCCCTCAACAAACATGTATCCTGCCCCCACCCCAATGGACATTTCCCCCTCAACAAACATGTATCCTGCCCCCACCCCAATGGACATTTCCCCCTCAACAAACATGTATCCTGCCCCCACCCCAATGGACATTTATCACTGTTAGAGTTGGAAATGTGTATATATGTTTTGGTGTATTGTTTCAATAACTTCCCTTTGACCTGCACTGTCGGAGCTCAGAGTTTTAAGATGTACCCTGCAATTACATCTGCAACCCCGTGCATGTGACTAATAAACTCTAATCTAATCATGGTGGCATATAGCCTATCTACAGTAAGCTACATTTAAACGAGAAGACTAATCGAGTTAATTTTTGCATCGTGATCTTTGCCTTTCTTTGATGATAGAACAAACACTAAGTCGAAGGTCACTCAGTAAGTCCAGTGAAGCGGAGCAGTTTACGATCGCTGTGTCCAAACCGATCAGTGTTGCGTTAAGTACGTTTTTACGTTCTGGAACGTTCAATTGAACGGAAACGGTGCCGTACTGAACGACGAGGGTTGGGGAACACTGTTAGCATGACCACTTCCCTTTAAAAACACGTAACTCATTGTTTCCAGCCACACCTACCAAACGGTAGTATATTCAAGAACGTACAAGAACCTTTTGGGGGAGCGTGTCGTTCAGTACAAACGGTTGTTCAACGTAGCAAACGTTTAAGAGGACTGAACGCACCTCTATCACTGTCTTTTTTTCATTTAGTTCTTTCTCGTTGTGTATCTCCGCTCGTTTAGAACGTTGGATCGCAGAGGGAGTTGGAGAAAATCAACAAGGACGACTCAGTAACTAATCAACCAAACATCAATTGATAGTAGCAACTAGCAACCGTGAAGAATGTCGACTAAAGAACGGGGCCTGGTTTATCTCGTCACCGGGGGCTGTGGGTTCCTCGGACAACACCTGTTACAGGTCCTTTTGGAGAAAGAGGATGCGGTAACGGAAATTCGACTTTTTGACAAACACATCGACTCAAGTTTAAATGGCCACAGCACAGGTAAAACAAAAATATATGCTTGAAACAAATTGTAAATGTCTGGCAGTTCACTGACATGCTCAACCCCCATTTGTAGTTTTCTTGTCTAATAATGTTTTATGCATATTTCATTGGCATAACCATACACCACACGAGGCTGCTGAGTTGAAAACGGCTCATACATGTCCGGAATGATTTACAGTTGTGGAGTTTTAAACATGAGTTAAGCTACTCTTAACCCTTATTCATGGTTACAATTATTATTGGGCCAGCTACTCCTAGTAAGATATATAGAGGCTCAAGTGGCAAGACCTCTAATCTTGAATGTCCAGGGGTTTATGCACTGAGAAGAGGTGGGGTGTCAACTCCTCAGTGAAACAGTTCGGGTCTGTATCTACCTTAGCACATTGAAATGACTGAAAGTGAGATAACCTAGACTAGCATCACAGTCCTTTACCCACATACATACCCAATCAAATCAATTCTGGATATCAGCTGTATTCCATGAAAACTTGTTTCTGACACCCTTTATCTTTGGCTTACACCTTTCTTACTCATATATTCTCAGGCATAAGAACATGCACATTTTAATTTACTATCTTTGTACAAACTTTTATTCCATTGTCAGTCTTCACTACAGAAACAGAGCCATATATGGGATAGAGGTGGAGAGTGGGCAGTAGGTAGATGGACTGAGAGGGGAGAGATGGGAAAGCTGAAAGTCAGATACATACTAGAGTGTGACAGAGATGAGAGTTAGCGAATGTCACTGAAAGGGAAATGTTAGGATAGTAAACAACACATATCTACACTCAGCTGAGGTCACTTCTACATCTGAATTGCTTGCTGTTTGGGGTTTTAGGCTGGGTTTCTATATAAGCACTTTGTGACATCTGCTGATGTAAAAAGCTCTTTATAAATGCGTTTGATTTGACTGTATCGGTCTGCATGAACAATGTCATGATGGGGTCATGGACACCGATGGTCCACACCCAACAGGTTTGTTGGACAGAGCCTTCCTCCAAACTCCGTGATAGAAGATCACTCCATAGATGTGTTTGACTGATGAGCTAAATACATGGCATTGATTACAAATGAAATCGCCCATATAGGCTTAGATTGTTAGTCTTTAACCTCTATATTGCCATAGGCTACATCCAGGTAATATTAGAACACCTTGTTTTCTCTTAAATAGCAAACATATATATTTCTCCCCCTGGTGAGAGTGTGCTTTTCAAGTAGAGGAGATGTAGGGGCTGAGGAAAAATCGAATAAATCATTTTCTTACCATTCATTATGTAGGCCAGTGGTATTCACCTCCTACTATGTCTGGAGCTTGCTGGTTTTCTGCTCTACCTGATTAATAATTGCACCCACCTCTTGACCCAGGTCTAAATCAGTCACTGATTTAGAAGGGGACATTGAAAAACCTCAGTGGAGCAGGTTTCGAGGCCCAGACTTGAATTTGAGGGATGTAGGCTATTCCAAAGCGTACACAAAGCCTGGTGGCTAGTAGTATTCATATAGCCCAGCCAGGGGGGAGGCCAAAAGTACACTTTATGTAATCAGAGCTCATAGTCTAGTTCTAATCTCGCTGTAACAGTGAACTGAAAAGACCAAGATGCCGTGATTGAATGAGATTTGCAACTTAAACATTGAGCCTTTGCTTGAAATGTTTCTAAAGTATTTACATTCTGTAGGTTCTCTTTAGATATGAAGCATACATATGTTTTCACAGAGAAGGTGTATGAGTGATTAAAACGATAACCAAAACAAACCAAGAATTTAACTTGGTTATTGGTGTATATGTTGCGTAGCGTGGGATCTGCTGCATCTCATGTAGTTACAGTAGCCTAGTAAGAGAGGGGTGTGTAAACTTCAGAGGACAAGGTTGACTGAAGCTTTCACTTCCTGTAATTACTTAAATTACAGTTACTGTAGTTACTGGGTAATTACAAAACCCAACTTTGGTTTGGTTCAATGGAAATCATCAAATATTGTCAGTTCCTTAAAAGGTTCTACAGCTGCACCATCGAGAGCATCCCGATGGGTTGCATCACTGCCTGGTATGGCAAATGCTCGGCCCCCCGACAGCAAGACACTACAGAGGATAATGCGAACGGCCCAGAACATCACTGGGGCAAGCTTCCTGCCATCCCGGACCTCTATACCAGGCGGTGTCAGAGGAAGGCCCTGAAAATTGTCAAAGACTCCAGCCAACCTAGTCATAGACTGTTCTCTCTGCTACCACATGGCAAGCAGTACCGGAGCACCAAGTCTCGGACCAAGAGGCTTCTAAACAGCTTCTACCCCCAAGCCATAAAACTCCTGAACATCTAGTCAAATGGCTACCCAGACTATTCACATTGCACCCTCTCCACACCACTGCCACTCTCTGTTGTCATCTATGCATAGTCACTTTAATTAACTCTACCTACATGTACATACTACCTCAACTAACCGGTGCCCCTGCACATTGACTCTACCGGCCCCCCCTGTATATATTGTTATTTTTTACTGCTCCTCTTTAATTACTTGTTACTTTTATCTCTTATTCTTATCTGTATTTTTTGAAACTGCATTGTCGGTTAGGGGCTCGTAAGTAAGCACTTCATTGTAAGTATTTGTCGCATGTGACTAATAGAATTTGATTTGATTTGCTACTTAACCAAGCCACTGAGGCAGAGCTAAAAGAGACAGCTGCAGTAGTGTGACTTCAAGGCAAGAATGTGTTTTTTAAGAGTCAGGACCATTCCTGTGGTTACTTGGACTCCAGCCCCGTCCTGGCTTCATGGTCATCAGATATATTTCAAGGCCATGATCTAGATAAGCCAAGCCAGGGACAGCACATTGAGAATAAGGGCAGCTTCTTTTCCATCTTATCATTCCAAGAAGGAAAGACGGAACAAACAGACAAATGCTCTCAAAAGACACATTTGTGAAGAACGTGATTTTGTTGTGACCCACCTACCGGTGTTCTGATAAACATAAATACCTTGTATGAGAAGACATTAATTGTGGTGGGGTGATTGGGTCTTTTATAGCAACAATCGGATGACATGTTTTCCAGAGACAGCGAGTTCCCCAGTGGACCCAGCTTTGGTTAGGTAGCTAGGCAACGTAGGATCTGATTTAGAGGAAACAAATGAACACTCAAGTCAAAGAATGAAAGAATACTTCATATAGCCATGGAAACATGCATAGAAAGACTTGGTTCCTCCTCACACAACATATGTGCCTAGACCTTCTAACCACAACATGTCTGATTCTTCTCTTAGGCTATTATTCTGTACGTGATGTCCATGTCTTGTTGTCCAATCTCAATCTAGGATCAATTGTATTATTGTGCATTGTAGATCAGTTTATAGATATTGTTTTCACCAGAATTAAATCTATTTTACACTATATCTAACATCTTACAACCCCCTCCCCTCCACTTTTCTCCTCTCTCCCTCGTCAGAGCGGGTAAAGGTGGTGGTGACGCAGGGGGACATCACAGATTACTCCAGTGTCCTGGAGGTGTCCAAGGGGGCAGACCTGGTCATCCACACGGCCAGCCTGGTGGATGTCTGGCACAGAGTCCCTGAGACAGTCATCCAGGCTGTGAATGTTCAAGGTAAGGCCTCAGGCGCAGCAATAGCATTCACTGGCCGAGAATATGCACCAATTTGTACATGTAGAATCGCAAAAAAAATGTGGTCAGTCAGACGTCTACAGCGGGTGGTCCCTAAAACACAGCGCGCTGAACGGTGGGCAGACGAACACTAGATCCACATTCGGTGCGATGTGTGGAAGCCTTAAAGACACAGGAGGATTTACGAAGAAGGGAATGGAAAATATGTTGAGGGAAAGGAAAAGAGAAGAGGGAGAAATGGTTGCCTTCGAGATGATGGATGATAGAACGAGACAAACATAGGAGGGGTGGTTGCCTTCTCTTGATTGTAAATTAAATCACAGCAGGAACTGTTATGGAGACTCATGAAAACCCATGAAATAGTATTCCCTAAAGTTATTGTGATTCATGGTATAACCCACGTTTTCCTGTTTGCCTGTCGCCTCTCCTTCCTATAGTGCCTGATGTTTTCCTCTGAACATTCTAACTATAAAACTGCCCCTTGAGTCTGTTGAAGGATGACAACTACAACAATGGTTTTATAGTCAGCAAACATAGACATACACAAATAAGGTCATTATTTATTTATGTAGTGGGTAAATGTGTGTGAGTCTCTGAGAAGGTCTGTTTATAGAAATGTGTGTGTCTCTGAGAGGGTATGTTTATAGAAATTGTGTGTGTGCTTGTCATGAGATTGAAATGACTGTAAAAGACTCCTCTCAAAATGTTTCACATCTCACGATAAGGTTAGTGCCTGCCTGTCAGGTGGTTTTCATGCAACTGAATTACCTACAAACTCAACTTATTGAAGGGAATCAGCTGCTCTCTGTGATCCACTGCAATTCATCTGGTTTCTATTAAACTAACAACATCAAATTAAAATAGCAAGCACTTTGAAGCATTATATAAGCCCAATTGAACACCGACACTTTGTTTCCAGTTTGTGGTTATTCTATCTATTCCCGTCTGGTGGGTGGCCTACTGTGTTGTGTGTGTGTCACTGTCCCAGATCTGGGTATCTGTCCCATATTTCTGCTCTTCGTCTCTTGGAAAATGTGACATTGTCCTCACAGGAATAGTTGTTTGTATTAGTTAGTGTAATTACTGTATATCAGATCCTTCTAGGATGTTTGTGTTGAGCTCTGAGAAAACACTTATCATCCCGGGCTAGTTCTAGAACATGCTCCTCCAGGTGCTTGTGTACTCATAGTCTGCCAATGTCTTTGTCCAGATGTTCTGCACACACTTCCTGTTGCCCGCATCACACCCTAGCCCTTTCTTTCTGCAATTAAATCAATGATTACCTCTAGTTATTGGCCTCTAGAATGTTTCTCTTCCTCTCTCCATCTTTCTAACAGGAACTGTGAATGTGATCAATGCCTGTGTGGAGAATGGTATTCAGTATCTGGTCTACACCAGCAGCATGGAGGTGGTCGGCCCCAATGTGAAAGGAGACCCCTTTATCAGGTAGAGTTTTACTTCACAAACATCTGTTTCTCCTTTAGGCTTTCGTTGTTTTTTTCCTCTTTCCACTAAATCACTACCTCTCCTCCATCTGTCTTTTGTCTAGCCCGTACGGTAGAGATTTCCCTTATCTGCATTATATCAGGCATGTAACTATTTCTTTTCTTTTCTGATTTCTCTATGAACTCGTATGTCTCTATTCTAACCTAATTCTCAATCGAGAGACATTTACTGCGAGGAGAGAGAGACCGGTCAGGGGAAAGATGGGAGACAGGAATAGAGAGAGACTATAAAGATTATTATTAGAGAGACATGAAAGATAGGGAGCATTCCAGTCATAGTGTTGCGTTAAGGTCTAGTGGATGATGGATATTAAGCAGAGCCCACATCAAGGCACACTTCCTTCATCCCTCCCTCTCTCATCCCTCCCTCTCTCATCCCTCCCTCTCTAACACAGACAAAAGCACTAGCCTCTGATGTGGCAGACATGTTATGCTCTACACTGAGTATACAAAACACTAAGAACACCTGCTCTTTCCACGACAGACTGACCAGGTGAAAGCTATGATCCCTTATTGATGTCAAATCCACATAAATCAGTGTAGATGAAGGGGAAATATTTTTAAGCCTTGAGATGATTGAGACATGGATTGTGTATGTGTGCCATTCAGAGGGTGAATGGGCAAGACCAAATATTGAAGTGCCTTTTGAACGGGTTATGGTAGTAGGTGCCAGGCACACCGGTTTGTATCAAGAACTGCAACGCTGTTGAGTTTTTCACACTCCACACTTTCCCGTGTGTGTCAAGAATGGTCCACCACCCAAAGGACATCCAGCCAACTGTGGGAAGCATTGGAATGAAATGAATCAATATGGGCCGGCATCCCTGTGGAACGCTTTCAACACCTTGTAGACCCCATGCCCCGACAAATTGAGGTTGTTCTGAGGGAGAAAGTGAGGGGGTGAAACAATGTCATTGTGTGTTATTATAGGTGTGTTTAGGAATGTACTTATCACATATGGTCCTTATAAGAAAAGTGGATATGTGACAAAGATGATGACAGTCAGTAGTAGCTTTGAGGAACATCACAGGATAGAATTCATCTGCACCATTGAATTGAAGCTGCACATTGCCAGTACAATATGAACATATCCAGGCCAATGTACTTTGCAATGCTGTGTGATGATGTCAGGAAAACTGTGCGGCAACAATAACTACATCATAAAAACAGCCCTGTGTTAGGTAATAGGCTCCGGTACACAAAGCCTATAACTGTCTGGTTATACCTGTTTTAGGCTGGCGGGTCCTGGGAGCCGTAGATGTTTTTGTGTAGCGTCGTCGTATCTCTTTTGTAACATTTCATATGTTAACGAATTTCTGTCATACCAAGGAATTCGTGACAGAGAGAGATGAGGGAAATAGTTGATCACCAGCCAACCCTGATATCGTCCTGCCAGTTGTCACGTGTTGAAAATATTTTCTAGATGCAGACAGACAGACACACACACACACACACACACACACTGAGGATTTGCAGATGTGTTTGTCATACTCTTCCTTTCACATCAGCTAAAGCAGTCACAGTATCTGTAAAAATGTCTGTCAGCCTTTGCATGCATGACTGGCTTTGCTCAAATATTCACAGAAACAACAGGATATGAGTCCTGCACAGCCAGCAAGGAGAAACAACATCATGAAAACTGCCAATGTCCATCTGGCTATTATACTGAATCATTCCACATTCCACATGTGAATGTGATATTCTGTTCCAAGGTCATCAAATAATAACCCCCCCCCCGTTCCCCTCTCTCTCTTTCATGCACAGAGGTGATGAAGACACCATCTACAATGTTTATCATGATATGCCCTACCCCAGGAGCAAGGCCAAGGCAGAGAAACTGGTGTTGGAGGCCAATGGCAATAAGGTACTTGTATTAACACATCGCATCTCATACAAAGACGCGGTAATAACACACACAGACCAACTCACACACTTCTATTTGATGGACATTTGAAAGATCTGGGGGATAGTTGCTTTTAAATGTACCCTCATTAATAGCCTGAATCAGATAGGGAATCCCTTCATGGACCATAATCAGATACTTATTCTCTCTCTTTGACTGAACTGCTCCAAAAGTTACCACAGAACACAAATATACTATGGTAATGTTTTGGAGCTTATGTTGCATGTAAGATTTTTTCGCCCAATGGCCATATTTGTGCTATTACTCTGCGCAAAAAAATATATATTTATGAGTTATGATAAATGGTAGAATTCCTGTCGACTGTTACTCTGCCAAAAAGCTGTTGAAGTGTTCCCTTGTGGCCTTGTGTGTTAGTCTACTCCACCCTTCTGTTAACATGTTGAGTTAAAACTGCATATTTGGGATTCTGGGTTTCAAAACTGTTTTCATTTCCCATCTGCTCCCATCAGTTTCTAATGCTCTGTTACCACATCCTTCCTCTCCTCTCTCTGGCCAGGTGAATGAAGGCCTGCTTGTACACATGCTCCCTCCGTCCCACAGGATCTATGGTGAGCAGCACCAGCTGATGAGGGACTTCTATCAGATGGGTGTGAGGACAGGGCTGGATCATTCGAGGCGTCCCAAAGGACACGGAACATGGTCGTGTCTATGCAGGTGAGTCCTGACACGCGTGCTGATACCTAGCCACACCTACAAGATCTTTTAGCTGATTTTCTACTGGGCTCTTGGTTATGTACCAAGGTGGCTATAACTTGTTGAACAGCCCTAATGGATTAGGCTAGTGGTATACACGTTCTCAGCATAGTTTTCTCTTTTTTTCAGGTAATGTGGCTTGGATGCATCTGCTGGCTGCTCGCTCCCTGAGAGAGCACCCCCAAAGGCTTGGAGGGGAAGTTTACTTCTGCTATGACGACTCACCCTACAAGAGTTATGAGGATTTCAACATGCAGTTCCTGTCTGGGTTCAACTTCCGCCAGGTTCATGTGCCGCTATTGGTGCTGTGGTTTGTGGCGTGCCTGAATGACCTGCTCCGCTGGGTGCTGAAGCCTGTGTGCAGCTACACACCATTACTCAACAGCTACACCCTCGCTGTGGCCAGCACCTCCTTCACAGTGGGTTCAGACAAGGCCCAGCGCCACTTCCAGTACCGCCCCCTCTATGACTGGGACCAGTGCAAGGCCCGCACACAGAGATGGGTGGACACCTTTCCCTTCGCAGGCCCCAAGGACTCCTGATCTGGGCTGATCTGCTGGTCTGGTGGAACCTTGTCTGGGCTAAACCGATGCACCACACATCATAACCTGGGATGGATGGAGGAGTGAGAGGACTTTCTCAGATTTATATTCTCACTATGTTTGCTTCATCATAAGCAGTATATTCATTACACGTATGCAAACAAACTCTTGACCCCTGAACTCTTAAACCCTGAGCTATGACCTCCTGCACGTGTTCTTCAAAAATGGTTATGTCCTCCTACCTGTCACTACTTGTGGCTAGCCTGTAGCTCCTCAGGCAAAATGATGACAATGCATGTTCCACACTGAAATGGGTCACTTATCCATCCCATGACCTTCTGATTCACATGAGACCCTTCCCAGCCCTAAATAAGAGATAATATATTGGAGATTCAATATAAATGTTTGGGGCTTTATCGGACATTGCAATATTCATCTTCTTACAAAAGGGGTAGATATAATGTGATTGTAGTCATAAAAGGGCATATAGATATGTGATATAGGAAAGCTGCTCATGAATTGTTTTGAGTCTATTTCCAACAATACATGGTGCAATACATTGCTATACATATTTTGCAATACATTTTTTCACAAGACATCATCACTACATAGACTTGATCTGTTTTTGTTGAAGAGCACTAGTGCAGAAAATAAGTACTTACATCTTAAACATGCATTAATGCACACAGAGAATATTGTCTGATTATGTTCTGTGATTTTAGAGTTTTATAAATCACCTGCTATACATTAAGGTGATTTTATAATCTGAATGCACTGCCAATTTAAAAACAATAATAAAATAAAATAATTAAAGAACATTTCCCAGTGCAGTCAGATTTAAACTTCAGACAGAGAAAATGTTAATTTTATATTTCATAATTGATTATTATTATAATTTTGAGAAGTAGCATTACTTAAAGAGCAACTGAAGGCAATAAAAACGTATATTCTCTGGTAGAAAATGGCCTATGTCTCAAACCAACTACATTAAAGAAATGTAAGCATTTCATGAGACACCTATAAAACATGTGTAACATGAAAATATTGTCCTATTTACAATGTAATTTATTGATGGTCCCAAACTATCCCCAGAGATAGGCTATCCAAAGTCAAAACTATTTTGACACTGTCGCACACCAGCCGGCAAAGAAGTTGGATGGCGTGCTAGCTAATTTAGGCTTCTTCCAGACACAAGACCTTGTTTGAATGTTTCAAGTTATCTCAAAGGGTGTGTACTGTTTTAGCACAGTGTAAGTAGAAATGCTTCCCACGTCGGAACAAACACAAGAGACGCCCACATCAAGAGTTCCTCCGAGACCCAAAACTCGTTTAGTTTAATTTCCTAATGAGGAGAATTGAAATCAGGAAGTTCAGCCCCTTTAAGAAAACAATAGACATACTTGGAACACAGAATTGGTTGAATGGTATCAAACACATGTTTCCCATGTGTTTGATGCCATTCCATTAGCTCCATTTCAGCCATTATTATGAGCCATCCTCCCTCAGCAGCCCCTGTGACTTGGAAAGTATACTCTTTCTGTATTGAATATTGTATTAAATATGTATTATGTATTTATGTTTAATTCCAAATACAACTGTTTTAATTAATTCAAAGTTGATTTGTTTTTATAAGGTAAACATGATACTATCAATGACACAACACATGATTTTTCCTGAAAACGGCCTAGGTCCACTATGGTGACCTCGGAAACTGCAAAAGAAACTAAATGGAGAAACATATGCAATATATGTTAACAGCACATTCATTACATGTCCTTTACATAGTCCCAGTCGGTATTAGATAGAACGCAGCCCCTGCCTGCCTGTGGGAAAACAACTTGTGGTTACCTTTTCAAAAGTAATTTTATTGTCTGCTTGTTTTAGTCAGTTACAAAACTACATTTAAGAAAAGTACATCTAAAGATTACTTTTCAGCATTGCCTGTGATGGGGGTCACCTTGGTCATGATGGGGGTCACCTTGGTCATGATAGGGGCTACACCAAATGATTGATGTATTATAATAATTGATTATGCTTATGATGTATTAATAGAAGGGGAAGGGCTATAAGACACTCCCCCACTACATGTATAGGGTCCTGGACCACAGATTAGTAATATATATATATATATATATATATATATGCATTATAAGGTTTAGTTCTTTTCTAGTCTCTGCCTCTTATAAGAAACCGTCTGAGAGATGTGTGAGTTAGTCAAAACAGTCAAAACAGGGTGTCTGTGAGAAAGCGCCTCAAGGCTAAAAGTGATACATAGACATAGACCCCTGCAGGGGGAGTAAATAGATAAGAGAGAAGTCAGACATACCACTGTAAGCCATACGTGAATGGAACTGCTGAGCCCTTAGAAAAGACTGAACTATTGTTTTCTCCTGCAAGTTTGTATAACTGTACATGCATGGGCTTGGTCTCATGAGTAGAAGGTATTGACGTAGGCAGTTACACCACTAGGGGTTGACTGCAGGTATAAAGCAACTTTAACCTTTTTTACTTTGCAGAACTTACTCTGAAACATACGTGCTGTGTTTCCGTTGTCAACTTCTGTCTGCAATTGCATTCACAAAGGTTTGATTGATTTACTTACCAATAAGCCAATGATTGACAAGGAACAAGGAACCTACCCCCGACACCTACTACTTAGGAATACGTAATATTGTAGGGATTCCCTCATTCCCCTTTTCATGACGGTGCTAGCAGCCACTTGAGTGAGACCAACAGCACAAACTAACGGAATATACAGCTACAAGTAATCAGGGGAGTTAAAGACTAAACGATACTGAACAACAATATAAACTAAATGTGCAAAAATGTTGGCCGGGGCTGGGGTGGCCAGGAGGAAAGCATGGCCAGCCGTAGAGAAATGCTTATTGAATTTTTGATTATCATGGATTTATCGGTGGTGACCGTGTTCCCTAGCCTCAGAGCAGTGGGCGGCTGAGAGGAGGTGCTCTTGTTCTCCATGGACTTTAGTGTCCCAAAACTTTTGGAGTTAGAGCTACAGGATGCAAATTTCTATTTGAATAAGCTAGCCTTTGCTTTCCTGACTGACTGTATTGGTTCCTGACTTCCCTGAACAGTTGCATATCACAGGGACTATTTGATGCTATTGCAGTCCGCCACAGGATGTTTTTGTGCTGTTATCTTTCTTTGCTGCAGATGGCCATATAACTGGACAGTACTCTAAGTGTGATAGGACCAGGGATTGAATCACCTGATTCAGTGTGCCTGATGTTACATACTCTGAACATTTTCTTGTAAACAGCAATTCCCTTACCCATCTTCCAACATGACGCCTAGTAGTTTTGTTTTTTCACTTGCTCTACATACATTCTATTCATCGACAAATTAAATTGGGGGTCATCAGCAAGCATATATATTGAACCAAATACAATACATTTAGTTTTAGAAACATTCAACATCAATTTGTTCATATCAACCCTTTCAGACACCATTCTTAGTTCACTGCTCAGGACATGTTAGTTCATTACATTGGATGCTGTGCTATACATTGTAGAGTCATCAGCAGACATGACCACTCTTTGTTTTTTGTTCATTACTGAAGGTAAATCCTTAGTAAAGATAGAGTAGAGAAGTGGGCTTAGACAACTTCCTTGAGGAACACCACAGTGTATATCTTTACTGTTTGAAAAGCTACCATTAATTAAGAACAATTTTTTCCTTCTGGATAGATAGCTTTCCATCCAGGATAGAACTGCAGACTTAACCCTGTGTTGTCTTAAGGGTCAAAAATGACCCGCCACTATGTTTAACAGTGGAGAAAACCCCTAAATTATATTTTTCAACTTTAAATTTGATGACTTCTCCTAGAGTAACCCCAACATTAGAAAACATCGCCTTTGTTCATATTTCCATGAAAGCTTTACACCACCAGGGTACAAAGATTGTCTAAGGGTAATTTTGACCCAGCAGTTATAAAATAATTTACACACCACAAAAAACCAAAGACACACATACACACAATGAGAAATGGAGATGATGTGTGATGCTGATTGAACTTAGACAAAACTAAAACTTTATTGTGCATGTGCACGACCCACACATTACTCAAGTTCACAGACAAAATATAAACAATTTCAGACAAAATAAACACATTTCTGACAAAATCAACATTTCTTGAAAGCATTGTTTACTAATGGGGAATGGAGTCAGAGGCTATAGAGGTGCTACAGATGACAGTCCCCCCTGTTCTCTATTTCCTGAAAGCATTGTTTACTAATGGGGAATGGAGTCAGAGGCTGTAAAGGTGCTGCAGATGACAGTCCCCCCTGTTCTCTCTTTGCTGAAAGCATTGTTTACTAATGGGGAATGGAGTCAGAGGCTGTAAAGGTGCTGCAGATGACAGTCCTCCCAGTTCTCTATTTCCTGAAAGCATTGTTTACTAATGGGGAATGGAGTCAGAGGCTGTAAAGGTGCTGCAGATGACAGTCCCCCCAGTTCTCTCTTTGCTGAAAGCATTGTTTACTACTGGGGAATGGAGTCAGAGGTTGTAAAGGTGCTGCAGATGACAGTCCTCCCAGTTCTCTATTTCCTGAAAGCATTGTTTACTAATGGGGAATGGAGTCAGAGGCTGTAAAGGTGCTGCAGATGACAGTCCCCCAGTTCTGAAAGCATTGTTTACTAATGGGGAATTCAGAGGCTGAAAGCAGATTGTTCTCTTTTTGAAACATTGTTTAATGGGGAATGGAGTCAGAGGCTGTAAAGGTGCTGCAGATGACAGTCCCCCCAGTTCTCTCTTTGCTGAAAGCATTGTTTACTACTGGGGAATGGAGTCAGAGGCTGTAAAGGTGCTGCAGATGACAGTCCCCCCAGTTCTCTCTTTGCTGAAAGCATTGTTTACTAATGGGGAATGGAGTCAGAGGCTGTAAAGGTGCTGCAGATGACAGTCCCCCCAGTTCTCTCTTTGCTGAAAGCATTGTTTACTAATGGGGAATGCAGTCAGAGGCTGTAAAGGTGCTGCAGATGACAGTCCCCCCAGTTCTCTCTTTGCTGAAGCATGAGTACACGTTTCAGTGCCCAACAGGTCAGAGATCTGATCTTTTATCAGATGTCCAGGAGGAACAACAGAACAATGATTTCGAAGAGGAGGAGGTATCTGAAGAAGAAGATGGGGAAAAATACAACCCAGAGCACGATGCATCATCTTCAGATGAAGAAGAAATCCCCCAAGCTGAAAGAGAGACATTTTTGTCAAAGAACAGCAAAATAACATGGTCCTTGTCACCATATGACAACCAGGGCCGAATGGCAACACAAAATGTCATAAGGATGACCCCAGGTCCCACATGCAGTTGCCCATGCCCAGGACATCACCTCAACATTCTACATGTTCATCACACCAGCCATCGACAAAATCATCCTGGAGATGACAAATTTGGAGGGTTTCTGTAAATATGGAGACAACTGGAAAAGGATGGATGAGATTGACCCGCATGCCTATATAGGGCTGCTAATCTTAGCGGGTGTGTATAGGTCCCTGGGTGAGGCTACATGTAGTCTCTGGGATGCAGAGAGTGGATGGGTGATTTTCCGTGTCACGGTGCCACTGAAAGTCTTTCACACTTTCTCAAGAATGCTATGGTTTGATAACCGTGAGCCAAGACCTGCAAGACGATGTGAGAGACAAACTAGCGGCCATAAGAGAGGTCTGGGAGAAGTGGGTGGAGTGTCTGCCATACCTCTAAAACCAGTGGAGAGATCTGAGAGAAGTGGGTCGGCCTGAAGAAACAGTGGAGAGATCTGAGAGAAGTGGGTGGAGCGTCTGCCATACCTCTAAAACCTCGGCCTGAAGAAACAGTGGAGAGATCTGAGAGAAGTGGGTGGAGCGTCTGCCTGAGAGAAGTGGGTGGAGCCTCTAAAACCCTCGGCCTGAAGAAACAGTGGAGAGATCTGAGAGAAGTGGGTGGAGCGTCTGCCATACCTCTAAAACCCTCGGCCTGAAGAAACAGTGGAGAGATCTGAGAGAAGTGGGTGGAGCGTCTGCCATACCTCTAAAACCCTCGGCCTGAAGAAACAGTGGAGAGATCTGAGAGAAGTGGGTGGAGCGTCTGCCAACCTCTAAAACCTCGGCCTGAAGAAACAGTGGAGAGGTCTGAGAGAAGTGGGTGGAGCGTCTGCCATACCTCTAAAACCCTCGGCCTGAAGAAACAGTGGAGAGATCTGAGAGAAGTGGGTGGAGCGTCTGCCATACCAAACCCCTCTAAAACCCTCGGCCTGAAGAAACAGTGGAGAGATCTGAGAGAAGTGGGTGGAGTGTCTGCCATACCTCTAAAACCCTCGGCCTGAAGAAACAGTGGATGAGCAACTGGTTCCATTCAGAGGTAAATGTTTATTTTCATATCTGTAATGTAAGTGATTTTCACTGTTCATTTTATTATTGTTTTTCTGTAATATCATTGATTTATGTGACTGTTTTCTTTGACACTAATACTAATTTCTGATAGTGATCTCTTTTGTCAAAAGTTTGCTGTCCTTTCCGGCAGTATATGCCCAGCAAGCCAGCAAAGTATGCATCATGATATGGGTGGCCTGTGATGCACAATCCAGCTATGCATGGAAGATGCAAGTCCACACAGGGAAGCCGACGAGTGGAGGCCCGGAGAAAACCAGGGGATGCGGGTTGTGCTTGATGTTACAGATGGACTGAGGGGGCACAATGTCACGTGTGACAATTTCTTCACCTCTCATGAACTCAGCCAGCAGCTCCTGAAGAGGAAGATCACCATGGTTGGCACAGTTACAAAGAACATTCCTGAGCTCCCCCCTGCACTCCTCGCAACAAGGGGGAGAGAGGCCTTCTCGTCAAAGTTTGCCTTCACCCCCACCACCACTCTAGTTTCTTACCTCCCAAAGAGGAACAAGAATGTGGTCCTCCTGAGCACAGTGGTTAAAACAGCTGAGATCAGTGATCGTGAGGACAGGAAGCCACAGCTGGAATTTACAGCTGCAGGAGGATGACTGCCCGCTGGCCCCTGGTCATCTTCCATAACATCATTGATGTGTCCTCATACAATGCCTTGGTGATATGGAACAAGATCAACCCTGCCTGTATGCCTGATAAGCAGAACAAGAGAAGGGTGTTCCTGGAGCAGCTGGGAAAGGCACTTGTAACCCCACACATTCAAAGAAGGGAGTGCCTCCCTGCGCAGCAGCCTCTGCTGTATGTTTACACCTATGCAGTACCTTTAGCAATAATAATAATAAACCTCTACTTTAGTTAAGAAAACAATTATGACAGGTGTTGTAATAAAAACTCATGGTGTCCACTGATTAAATGCAGTCTGTCTGCATTGTGAAGAGGGAAAACACAGATTTTCAAAAAGTTTGTAATGAATGATAGGTTGTTTCTTCATGCAAATAGATTTGGGGTTTAAAATTCAATTGTGCTGCTTTATCATTTTTTACCCTTAGAACAAAGAGAGTATACAGAATGTTAAAACCATAACATTTGAGTTGAACAAGTAACAGTTCATGATCATTTACACCAAAAGCAGCACTGAAATCTAGCAACACTGCACCACCTAACTTCCTGTCATCCATACTCTTTAACCAATCATCCGTCATTTGTAATATCGCTGTACTCGTGGAATGCCCTTCTTTGTATGCATGCTGGAAACCCATTATCAGATCATTACATGATAAATAATGCTGGATTTGTACAGATACAATTATTTCCAATAATTGACTTAACACAGGCAGAAAGCTTATAGGATGACTATTAGGACCAGTGAATGCAGATTTTTTATCCTTAGGTAGTGGAATGACCTTTGACTCTTTCCAGACTTCTGGGCACACCCCAGAGATTGGGGTAGATATTTGGTTAGTTGTAACTCTAAGCAATTTGGTGTCAAGATTATCTGTACCAGGTGACTTGTCATCCGAAAAAGACAACAGCATCCTTTCTACCAATTCCCTTTTTTCTTGATGAAATTCAAACATGCATTGCCTCTCCTTCATGATACAATCTTTTATAAGGGTATATGACATAGAGCCATCAGTTGGAATCATAGCATTCCTCAACTTGTCTACTTTGCCTGTAAAATATTCATTTGTTTGTGATGTCATGTGTTTTTGTAATAAAAATACCCTCTGATTCAACAAGAGGGGGACATGTTCAAATTCCTACCCATAATAGTGTTCAAAATTCTCCACAGTTTTTTCCCATCACCCTTTACTTCATCAATGTTGTGCTGATAGAATCCCTCGTTCTTTCCTTTGTTTAGCTTGGTCACAATTTATCTGCTATTTCTTTGGCATCAAAACGTTGAATCATAGACTTTCTCAGCTCATCATCAATCCATGTGGCACCGTTTGACCTCACAGTGCATTTTCTTAAAGGGGCATGCTTATCAGCTATACTCATAAATCATTTCTTAAAGGGGCATGCTTATCAGCTATACTCATAAATCATTTCTTAAAGGGGCATGCTTATCAGCTATACTCATAAATCATTTCTTAAAGGGGCATGCTTATCAGCTATACTCATAAATCATTTCTTAAACAAACTTAGTGACATTTCAGGATCATCCTTACTACACACTTCTAAACATTGCACATTCTTAATCTCATCCACGATTGAACCCTCTGTAGGACCTTTGGTAGATTACCTTCGGGCCAGCCTTTGGTATTTTAGTTTTCCTAGTGAGTGAGTCCTGATTGAACCCTCTGTAGGACCTTTGGTAGATTACCTACGGGCCAGCCTTTGATATTTTAGTTTTCCTAGTGAGTGAGTCCTGATTAAACCCTCTGTAGGACCTTTGGTAGATTACCTACGGGCCAGCCTTTGGTATTTTAGTTTTCCTAGTGAGTGCAACCAAGTTATAATCACTGCAACCTCGTGCCACTGATACAGCTTTAGAACAATGTTCAGCCATGTTAGTAAAAATGTGATCGACCCAAGTTGATGATGATACCGAACGTTCTGGTTGGTAATGTCGTAATTTGGGTCAGGTTTTGAGCAAGGATCGCGGGACATATATCAGTGGTTCCAGGGTTAATGATAACTGTGTCCCAGGATCCAGATATGAATAGGAAAACTATTGTAAACTTTTACCATAGTAGTTTGTTGTTAAAGTAAAACAAACCGAGTCTCTAGTCTTGTACTGCGTGTGTTGATGGTAAGAAAAAGAGAGCGATAGATGATGCTGTTTAATCAGCTTCTTGATATGCCACACCTGTCAGGTGGATGGATTATCTTGGCAAATGAGAAATGCTCATTAACAGAGATGTAAACAAATTTGTTCACAAAATTTGATAGAAATAAGGTTTTTGTGCATATGGAACATTTCTGGGATCTTTTATTTCAGCTTATGAAACACTTTACATGCTGCATTTATATTTTTTGTTCAGTGTAAAGACGTTAAATGTTGTCTTACCTGTGATTAAATGATTTCCACCAACAGCTACATGAAGCCTACTTGGACACTAGGACCCCACATGTCCCACTCTCCCACGCACAATAGCTTGAAGCCACAGTACAGGACTCTTCTAGCATTGTGAACTGTAGGTGAGAATATTTGACCTGGTTACATGTACATTGAACAACACAGCAGCTTTTCTGGATTTTTAAAATTATTTCTCGACAACGAAGTTGCTTTTTTTACAATGTGGGTCAATTGGAAGGAATGTTGGTTTCTCCAATTTGTTGGCATGGTTAAGGGGAATTCCTTAGTATTATGTGAATACCGACTGGGACTATGAAGGAATGTTGGTTTCTCCAATTTATTGGCATGGTTAAGGGGAATTCCTTAGTATTATGTGAATACCGACTGGGACTATTCTCTCCAGTGCTGTAAAGTACTTAAGTAAAAATACTTTCAAGTACTTCTTAAGTAGTTTTTTTTGGGTATCTGTACTTGACTTTACTATTTATATTTTTGACCACTTTTACTTTTAGTTCACTACATTCCTAAAGACAATTATATACTTTTTAATCCATACATTTTCCCTGCTACCCAAAAGTACTCATTACATGATGAATGCTTAGCAGGATAGGAAAATGGTCCAACTGACGCACTTATCAAGAGAACACATTGTCATCATCCCTACTGCCTCTGATCTGTCAGACTCACTAAATACAAATGCATCGTCTGTAAATGATGTTGGAGTGTATCCCTGGCTATTAGTACATTTTAAAAACAAGAAAATGGTGCCATCTGTTTTGCTTAATATAAGGAATTTGAAAGGATTTATACTTTTACGTTTAATAGTTGAGTATATTTTAGGGATTACATTTACTTTTGATACTTAGGTATATTTAGAACCAAATACATTTAGACTTTTACTCAGGTTGTATTTTACTGGGTGACTCACTTTCACTTGAGTAACTTTCTATTAAGATATCTATACTTTTACTCAAGTATGACAGTTGGGTACTTCTTCCTCATTATGTCAATGGTGTGTCCTAGTTACAAGCCAGAGTGAGTCATTGTAGAGGGAAAAAAACAAAGTTATCATGGAGATTATACAGATGTTGGTTTGTAATGCAGGGCTATGAAACCATGTTGTTATTATGGAAACATTTTGTCAGACTCCAGAATCAAAGTAAATACTTTATAATTTGCAAATAAATTCATAAAAAATCTTACAATGTGATTTTCTGGATTTTTTTCCCTCATTTTGTCTGTCATAGTTGAAGTGCACCTATGATGAAAATTACAGGCCTCTCTAATCTTTTAAGTGGGAGAACTTGCACAATTGGTGGCTGACTAAATACTTTTTTGCCCCACTGTATTTAGCAGATGTTATTGCAGGTGTAGCGAAATGCATGTGTTCTTAGCTCCAACAGTGAAAGATTGTGTATGTGTGCCATTCAGAGGATGAACAGGCAAGATAAAATATTTAACTGCTGTTACGGATACAGTTATCCTGTGTGTGTGTGTATCCTGTGTGTGTTTCTTTTCTCTCCTTCTCCCCTCACAGGTGAAAACCATCACTCCCCAATCAGTCAACAATCAATCATCAATCAGAAGACACACCTCCTCCTATTTCCTACCCTATCACAGTTCCTTCCCCATGGTTTAAAAACCCCATCATTTGTTTGCTCTGGAGCAATCTCTAGCTCAATCTCTAGCTCAATCTCTCGCTCAATCTCTCTGTAAATGCCATGTCTGTAAATGCCATGTCTGTAAATGCCATGTCTGTAAATGCCATGTCTGTAAATGCCATGTCTGTAAATGCCATGTCTGTAGGTCTCTGTGTTTCACTCTCGCTTTGTGTCTTAACCTGTCTTTTTGTTTAAAGCACCTCCATAGCACTTTGTCATCACCTGTGAGTATTGTTTTGGGTTATGGTGTTTGTTTGTTTGCTGGTGGGAAAAGGGGGAAACCAAGACAAGTCGCCCATGGGCATACACTACCCGTAGGTAAACTTTGTTAAATACACTAGTTAGAACTGGGCGGACCACCCACTGTATTTTTGGTTAGTTAGTTAGCTGTTGTTAAAGTAGGCTAGTCTAGCTTAGGGGTGTTTTTGGATGCTTATTGTTTCTTTCCTTGGGTCCAGCTCAGCCCCTTTTCCTGCTCCCCCATTACCGTGTGTTTATAAATAAACCTAGAGTTTGACGGTAGATTTCTGTTGTTGTGGTTATTTCGTGCACACTTTTACTTTGTCACAATAATAATTTGCATGAGTTATGTTACGGGTCTCATTACCATCCCCCTAGACTGTCGGGCCAAAAAAGGGATTCGTGAATAACTGCCTTTGAACGGGTATGGTAGTAGGTGCCTGTCGCACCGGTTTGAGTGTGTCAAGAACTGCAACGCTGCTGGGTTTTTCACTATCAGCAGTTTCCCGTGTGTATCAAGAATGGTCCACCACCCAAAGGACATCCAGCCTACTTGATATCCTGTGGCGTGTTTTCGACACCTTGTAGTCCATGCCCCAAAGAATTGAGACTGTTCTGATGGCAGAAGAGGGTGCAACTCAATATTAGGAAGGTGTTCTAATGTTTTGTACATTTACATTTAAGTCATTTAGCAGACGCTCTTATCCAGAGCGACTTACAAATTGGTGCATTCACCTTATGACATCCAGTGGAACAGCCACTTTACAATAGTGCATCTAAACACTCAGTGTATGTGTTAAACACTTTACATGTCAAGGGTTTAATTGAGAGAGGGAGAGAGAGAGAAGTTCCCTTGTAAACAGTCAGAGATTCCATCCTACTCTATGACATGTCTGGAAGTCCCCCGTTGGATTGGTTTCTCCATAGCAATCTTCTAAATATTTATACATGCAGTAAGAGCAGTGCTGGAACTGGATCCATGAGGTTGGATCCATGACCGTTTTATTTTGGCAAAGCCTGGCTGGATCCATAACAATTGAGTAAGGTTTATGACTTCCAAACCCTACCAAATATAGAGTATTTGTACATGGTACCACTGAATATCAAATACATATATTATTACTGACTACAATGTATTTGTAGAATGATGTATCACAATAGATATTTAATTGATAATGTACATTATTTTAATACTTATGATTGGAATGTAAAAAGGTATTTCTGTAAGTCTGTCTGTCTCTCTGTCTGTCTGACTTGTGTCAACCCACAGTTTCGGGGTTGACCAAACTGGCACACCGGGCATGTGCCCGGGGCCCCGACCTCGAGGTGTAAACCCTGGATTGATGATGCTATGTATTGGCCATTGAAAGACTTTGACGCCACCGGTTGGCCATATTGGCACTCCCCAGTAGGAGCAGTTCTCCATAGGAATTAATTAATTTGTACAGCATTTACATTCATTGTTTCAAGGACAAAATTACACGTATTTAGTTTTTGTTGTTGTAATGGAGACAGTAACATTAGAAATTTCAAAAAATGCAACTTCAAGGAAAATGTTTTTATATATACACGACATTATCAAAAGTATGTGGACACCTGCTTGTTGAACATCTTATTCTAAAATCATGGGCATTAAAATGGAGTTGGTCCCCACATGGCTGTTATAACAGCCTCCACTCTTCTTGGAAAAGCTTTCCACTAGATGTTGGAACATTGCTACGGGTACTTGCTTCCATTCAGCCACAAGAGCATTAGCAAGGTCGGGCACCGATGTTGGTGATTAGGCCTGGCTCAAAATGTCATTGCAATTCAGCCCAAAAAAGATGTTCAATGGGGTTGAGGTCAGGGCTCTGTGCAGGCCAGTCAAGTTCTTCCACACCAATCTCAACAAACCATTTCTGTGTGCCACAAAGTTGGAAGCTCAAAATCATCTAGAATGTCAGTGTATGCTGTAGCGTTAAGATTTCACTTCACTGGAATTTAGGGGGCGTGGCCGAACTATGAAAAACAGCCGCAGACCATTATTCCTCCTGCACCAAACTTTACAGTTGGCACTATGCATTCAGGCAGGTAAGCGTTCTCCTGGTATTCGCCAAACCCAGATTCGTCTGTCGGACTGACAGATGGTGAAGCGTGATTCATCGCTCCAGAGAACGCGTTTCCCACTACACCACTTCAGACAACGCTTGGCATTACGTATGGTAATCTTAGGCTTGTGTGCGGCTGTTCGAGCCATGGAAACCCATTTCATGAACTCCCGACAAACAGTTATTCGCTGATGTTGCTTCCAGAGGCCGTTTGGAACTCGGTAGTGAGTGTTGCATTGAGAGGACAGAAGTTTTACGTGCTACATGCTTCAGCACTCGGCAGTCCCCTTCTGTTGGCTTGAGTGGCCTATCACTTTGCAGCTGAACTGTTGTTGCTCCTAGACGTTTCCACTTCACAATAACAGCAGTTACAGTTGACCGGGGCAGCTGGATCAGGGCAGAAATGTGACGAACTGACTTGTTGGAAAGGTACCTATGACGTTGCCACGTTGAAAGTAACTGAGCTCTTCAGCACGGTCCATTCTACTGCCACTGTTTGTCTATGGAGATTGCATGGCTGTGTGCTCAATTTTATACACCTGTCAGTAACATGTGTGGCTGAAAAATCTGAATCAACTAATTTGAAGAGGTGTCCACTTACTGTTGGCAAGGTAGTGTATTTATATTTTTTAGCTCACATAGTATCATTTAGAAGTATGGAATAAGGTGTCTGTAATAAAAGAAATGTGGCAAAAACTAATGTAAATATTTTTTACAAAGGTGAGGGAGTGCCAAGATGGAGGCAAGGTGGCTTCAACACAGCGCTCACTATAACTCATCTAGTACAGTGCCTTGCGAAAGTATTCGGCCCCCTTGAACTTTGCGACCTTTTGCCACATTTCAGGCTTCAAACATAAAGATATAAAACTGTATTTTTTTGTGAAGAATCAACAACAAGTGGGACACAATCATGAAGTGGAACAACATTTATTGGATATTTCAAACTTTTTTAACAAATCAAAAACTGAAAAATTGGGCGTGTAAAATTATTCAGCCCCCTTAAGTTAATACTTTGTAGCGCCACCTTTTGCTGCGATTACAGCTGTAAGTCGCAGGGTATGTCTCTATCAGTTCGGCACATCGAGAGACTGAATTTTTCCCATTCCTCCTTGCAAAACAGCTCGAGCTCAGTGAGGTTGGATGGAGAGCATTTGTGAACAGCAGTTTTCAGTTCTTTCCACAGATTCTCGATTGGATTCAGGTCTGGACTTTGACTTGGCCATTCTAACACCTGAATATGTTTATTTTTGAACCATTCCATTGTAGATTTTGCTTTATGTTTTGGATCATTGTCTTGTTGGAAGACAAATCTCGTCCCAGTCTCAGGTCTTTTGCAGACTCCATCAGGTTTTCTTCCAGAATGGTCCTGTATTTGGCTCCATCCATCTTCCCATCAATTTTAACCATCTTCCCTGTCCTGCTGAAAAGCAGGCCCAAACTATGATGCTGCCACCACCATGTTTGACAGTGGGGATGGTGTGTTCCAGGCTGATGAGCTGTGTTGCTTTTACGCCAAACATAACGTTTTGTATTGTTGGCAAAAAGTTCAATTTTGGTTTCATCTGACCAGAGCACCTTCTTCCACATGTTTGGTGTGTCTCCCAGGTGGCTTGTGGCAAACTTTAACCGACACTTTTTATGGATATCTTTAAGAAATGGCTTTCTTCTTGCCACTCTTCCATAAAGGCCAGATTTGTGCAATATACGACTGATTGTTGTCCTATGGACAGAGTCTCCCACCTCAGCTGTAGATCTCTGCAGTTCATCCAGAGTGATCATGGGCCTCTTGGCTGCATCTCTGATCAGTCTTCTCCTTGTATGAGCTGAAAGTTTAGAGGGACTGACCAGGTCTTGGTAGATTTGCAGTGGTCTGATACTCCTTCCATTTCAATATTATCGCTTGCACAGTGCTCCTTGGAATGTTTAAAGCTTGGGAAATCTTTTTGTATCCAAATCCGGCTTTTAAACTTCTTCACAACAGTATCTCGGACCTGCCTGGTGTGTTCCTTGTTCTTCATGATGCTCTCTGCGCTTTTAACGGACCTCTGAGACTATCACAGTGCAGGTGCATTTATACGGAGACTTGATTACACACAGGTGGATTGTATTATCATCATTAGTCATTTAGGTCAACATTGGATCATTCAGAGATCCTCACTGAATCTCTGGGAGAGAGTTTGCTGCACTGAAAGTAAAGGGGCTGAATAATTTTTACTTCAATTTTTCAGTTTTAATTTGTTAAAAAGTTTGAAATATCCAATAAATGTCGTTCCACTTCATGATTGTGTCCCACTTTGTTGTTGATTCTTCACAAAAAAATACAGTTTTATATCTTTATGTTTGAAGCCTGAAATGTGGCAAAAGGTCGCAAAGTTCAAGGGGGCCGAATACTTTCTGCAAAGGCACTGTATATATATAAATCATTGTGTACAACAGCTGATGAAGCTAACAGTGGAAAACTGTGAAAAAATGTGTTCAGTGTTATTTCCTGATACTTTCTGGTTGAAAATACAATCTACATAGGACCTAATCAGCAGGTTTGCATGGGGGGAGTTTCAGCTTGCCTGGTGATATCACCAGGTGGTAAATTGGTTAATAGATATGGAGCAATTTCACTGCCAACAGAAACTGTATTTGAATTCCATAATTTTGAACTTATATTACGATATTACATTTTAATGATATATCTTAGAATTTGTAATGCACAAATGTAATCATAGAATTCATAATATGAACTGAATTGAATGAATATTGCATTCCATTTTAAAATTCGATTTCAATTTAATTGAATATTCAAATTCAATATTTAGCTAGCTTTCCGTTTTCCCATATATTTGGGGCCCCAAATGCATTAGTCTGGCCCTGCTCAGTTTGTTTTAGATTTTGTTAAAGGCCCAATGCAGTCGTTTTTATATCAATATCAAATCATTTCTGGGTAATGAATAAGTACCTTACTGTAATATATTCCCATAAAATTGCTTTTTAGCAAAAAACTATTTCTCAAGCAAGAATTTAAAATACACTACACAAGCTCTTCCTGAAACTGCCTAAGTCCAGGAACACATAGTGACTATGGTGACTCGAAAATGGCAAGAGAAACAAAATGGAGGAACACATGGAACACAAGGTTTAAAACATTAATTACACATTCTTTACGTTCTCTCTAACCTCATTATGTCAATGGTGTGTCCTAGTTACAAACCAGTGAGTCATTGTAGAGAAAAATGTAAAGTTACCATGGAGATTACACAGATGTTGTTTTGTAATGGTGAACTATGCAACCATGTTGCTATTATGGAAACATTTTTTCAGACTCCAGAATCAAAGTAAATACTTCCAGCTCTAGTGGTGGAACCGAACACTGTGAGGGTTGAGAGCCAGAGGACGTTACAGCAAACAATGTGTGGTATGTCACAACAGCGGTGCAGCCTCTTTTTATACAATTTCAGTTGTGCAGAGAGAGAATGCTCTGAACCATAAGCTTGAAAGGGAAGAATGAGGGAAGACTTAAGAAAGAAGGAGAGGCTACCCAGTAACCAGGAGTTCCTTGTAAACAGTCAGGGATTCCATTCTACTCTATGACATGTCTGGGTGTCCCGTGTTGGATTGGTTTCTCCATAGCAATCTTCTAAATATTTACACATGCAAATACTATGGCCTGTTGATTGCCTTACCTCCTCATGTCATTTGCACACACTGTATATAGACTTTTTGTTATTGACTGTACGCTTGTTTATTCCATGTGTAACTCTGTGTTGTTGTTTGTGTCGCACTGCTTTCTTTATCTTGGCCAGGTTGCAGTTGTAAATGAGAACTTGTTCTCAACTGGTCTACCTGGATAAATAAAGGTGAACAAATAAAATAAATAAATAAGACCTGTGCTAGTTGAGCTTCACTCAGAGTTGTAAGTGGCTGGGTTGGATCAATGACAATAACAATTGAGTAACGCTTATGACTTCAAACCTACAAAGTACACAATAGAATGAAAGGAACATCAAACGCATGGGAACCACGTGTTTAACTCTGTTCCATTAATTTCATTTCAGCTATTATTACGAGCCTGTCCTCCTATAACTCTTCCCACCAGCCTCCTCTGTTGTGCATGGTACTACTGTGGATGTCAAATGTACAGTGCATCTGGAAAGTATTCAGATCCTTTCCCTTTTCCACATTTTGTTACGTTACACCCTTATTCTAAAATGTATTATATACTTTCCCCCTCATCAATCTACACACACAATACCCCATAATGACAAAGCAAAATCTGATTTTTTGAATATTGTGAACATTTATTAAAAATAAAAATACCTTATTTACATAAGTATTCAAACCTTTGTATGAGACTGAAATTGAGCTACGGTGCATCCTATTTCCATTGATCATCCTGAGATGGTTCTACAACTTGATTGGAGTCCACCTGGGGTAAATTCAATTGATTGGCCATGGTTTGAAAGGCACACCTGTCAATATAAGGTCCCACAATTCACAGTGCATGTCAGAGCAAAAACCAAGCCATGAGGTCGAAGTCGATGCACAGATCTGGGTACCAAAGACTGCTGAATAATTAATAAAATGGCCATTGGCCCCCTAAGTAAGCATGCCAATAGCGTGCAAAGCTGTGCAAATCAAAGGCAAAAGGTGGCTACTTTGAAGAATCCCAAATATAACATATTTTGGTTACTACATGATTCCATATGTGTTATTTAATCGTTTTGATGTCTCCACTATTATTCTACAATGTAGAAAATAATAAAAAATAAAGACAAACCCTGGAATGAGTAGGTGTGTACAAACATTTGACTGGTACTGTATATTTACCATATCCTTGTTCAGCCACGATTTGGAGAACATAGGATATTACAGGATTACGACAATATATTTGTAGAATGATGTATCATAATGCATACTTCATCGATAATGTACATTATGTTCATGGTAATGATTGGAACTGAAAGTCAGTCAATTGGCAACACAGTTTGTTTTACAACGTGTTAATGTTAATATCTTATGCCACTACTGGTCTCATACTGGTCTTAAAGTATTGTGCTACCTGCTGTTAAATTGTAGAGATGTCGGTATAATTCTAAAAAGTAATGGCCTCATACCAACAGCAGAGGGAAGCGGAGTACTGAGAGACAGCGACAATCGGGCAAATGTATGCTACCGTGAAAAATCAGAAGATAGTTTAGTTCAATCAAATGGTGCATATACAGATTCAACAACATATTTGAAAATGAAAGATTATTTGAGACAAATACTATGTACTTAGTTCTAGTTTAACCTGATATTATTATTTTCTTTGCCATGTTCTGCACTCGTGTTGACAGATGGTCCCGATTATGCCTATACGTGTGAGTGCCCGATCGCACTAACAGGAGCGCGCACGTGGCTGTCAGCGGTAGGAAATGCAGGCGATTTGTGCTAAATGTCTAACAGCAACAAATCCACACTGATTGTGAAGGACAGTTTGGGAGAAAGGAATACCATTTGGTCAAAATGATATACATCTCAGGATTTTAAACTCTGCAGTTATGCCAGAGAGTAACCCAAACAGACAGCTTGGTTAACAACACCCTTCTAACATCATTAGCCAGCAAGGTAGGCTAACTAGCTAGCTAGTTTTGGGGGACATTGCGCCTCCTAACCTGCTCAGCCGTTGTCTATTTATTTCACTTTTGTTGCCTGGACAGTCCAGCTCTCATTGTCGTGCTTTCATTGAACGGAGGAGCTTAGTGGACCCGGAGCTGTGGGGGCCGCGGACAAACCCTGCCCTGGGCGTCCAGGCGGACGGAACACGTAGACACGCGGGCCGTGGGTAAGTTTACACGAGAGAGTTTATAGAAGAGGGAAGCGGTTGGGCAAGGCCGTGGACCCTATGGTCGCAGGGCCCCGACGTCAGGGAGGGAGTGGACCATTAGTTAACTAAAAAACTAAGATGCCTGTTAGGCAACAATATAATTTTCCTGTGGTTGAATCGGGAAGTTGTGTCGCTTTGAATGAGGCATCGAGAGGATATGAAAACACAATCGTTCGTTTTTAGGTATATATAGTAGGTAGTTAGTTAGCGTGTTGGCTGACGCGAGTTAGCAAACCAACCTGCTTAGATCACAGCGAAATATAAATATAATATTGTCCGTAATCTTGGTAGAAGAAATACGTTACTGCATCGGTGGTTGCTAGCGAAGGTAATTTTGTCTGACTGTTGTGCTTGTTAGTGCATGCACTTTGATATTGTTTGTGGCCACACCTGAGTTGATCGTCAAGGGCCAGGCAGTCTTGAATGAATGTATTCTACAATGTATTTGAATTGTAGACATGTCATTGTCAACATCCAGCTCTGTAGATTGTCCGTGGATTTTCAGTGTCCGATGACACTGGATAGATATTGGGCAGAAATGGAGAGGTGGGTTTGGGTATAGTAAATAACACAGGTCAAATCATCATATTGAACAACATTAAAGCGAAACCTCAGATAGACATGCATAATTCTACCTATTACTGTATTGTTACTGTATTGTGGAGATGGTGCTTGTTGAAAATACCCCAATGGGCAATAATTGAAAAATCCAAATCCATGTCCACTAACTAAATATCAAATAGAAGACATAGAGTAGGGGTAGGTGTGCTTAATGAATGTCCAATGTCCTCTTTCAGATATAGGAACTGTTTGTTACATTTTATCTGGTTTTCATTGTCTGTTATTAGAATCTTCCCACTGTTCAAAACTGCAATTCCACCAATATAGTAGCCAATAAAACTTTGGGCATTAGCCTATCTCTCAAATAATGTCCATGATTTTGAAATATACAGCCAACTTCTTCATTTAACGTTGTGGCAGCAAGGACTTTTGTTGTTGTGAAAAACTTGTTTGACAAGTGTGGGGCAGGGACTGATGGCCTCAGTATTATTTATTTTCATCAGTCCAACGTCATTTACTCTAATACACTATGGAAATGTGGAGAGGTTGTTTCCATGTGATCATGATTAAGAGTTCTGTTAACTTTGGTTTCTCATGAAACCTTTCTGTCTTCTCTTTCCATCTGTCAAGGAGAAAAAAGCGGAGGCGCCATGGCCGAAATCTCCGCCCTAATCCCTCACCTCCAGCTATAGGTGACACACATGCTGCCCCCTCCTTCCCCATACCCTCTACTGCCCCTCTCCTCCCCAGCACCACCCCAGAGCCCCTAAGGAGAACCCCATCCCCAAGTCTCTGTACGGTGACAAAGCTTCTCCTGACATTAACTGTACCAGGAGAGACGCTTCCTTCTCACCCTCCTTCTCCCAAGAGAGGGGGGAGAGGACCTCCACCGAGTCCCCCCAAACGCGTCTCATCAGCGTTAACTCCAGAGACTCCAGTGCCCCCACCTCTAATAACCCCAGAGAGACCTGCCGCCTTACCTGTAATAGCCCTAGGTACTCCTGCTATACCACCTGTAGATGTAGCATTGTGCCAGGGGGAGGGAGTGAAGGAGACAGACATGGAGGCAGGTGCCAGCCCAATGTTGGCTGTAAAGCAGGAAATGAGTAACCCAGGGGGCAAGGAGCTGTTGAATGCCCCCTCAGAGGGCCCTACACAGGCCCACAGTAAGCAGAGGTACAGGGGGTAACACAGCAGACTACCAGCCCCCTCTTGTCTTAATCTCACCTAATCTCTACCCCAGTGTTCATGTCACTGTGAACACTAATCCTGCTACTGATTATGCTCAGCCTCAGTCTATGGTGGAATATCCCCTCCTGCCCCCACTTGCACTCCCCCTCCTCCAGACTCCCACCCAAACAGCAGCAGCTGCAGCCCCTGAAGCACAAAATCCTCAGCCACCAAAAGAAATCCAAAACCCTCACTCAAACCCTCAACCCCTCCCAAACTGGACACCCCAGCCTGTCTCCCATACCCGAGACCCTCCAGCCAATCTCCAGAATGGTAGAGCTACCCAACACACCCCTCCAGAGCAGGGCACCTAAGCCCTCCAGTGATCCAGGAACCTGTCTCCTTCTCCCTGCCCTACCCCAGAGCCCCAGCCCCAGACACCCTCAGCCACCTAAGAGTCAGCCAGCATGATGTCAGGGACCCTGGAGTCTCTGTCTGGCCTGGGGGAGGATGGAAACTCTATCGGGTCAGACTCAGAGATGGCCTGGCTGTCAGACGCACTGACAAATATGGCTTCCTCGGCGGGACCCAGTACAGCGAGGGCAGGTGGGCATGGTAAAACAAAAACACACCCTCACTCTATGCACACACCCATGTAAAATACACATCTACTGTGTCTTCACTCTGACTGTAGATGGGCAATTACACTGGTTTGTTTTTTCTCTCTTAAAGAAAATTCTAATTGTCACATGCGCTGACTACAACAGGTGTAGTAGACCTTACCGTAAAATGCTTACTTACTAGTCCTTCATTAACCAACAGTGCAGAGTAAAAATAAATTAAAAAAAGCTAAACATTTGCTAAATAAACTAAGGAAAATAGTAACACAATAAAATAACTATAATGAAGTTGTATACAAAGGGCATAGAGTCAATGTGCAGGGTATGAGGTTATTGAGGTAATATGCACATGAAGGTAGGGGTAAAGTGACTATATAGATCTAAACAGAGAGTAGCAGAAAGCATAATGTGAATGGATATGTGTATGTGTAGCGTCAATATGCATGTGTGTGTTGGAAATGTCAGTGTAGTGAGTGTGTGGTTAGAGTCCTGTGAGTGTACAGAGTCTGTGCAAGAGTCAGTGCAAAACGTATTAACAGAGAGGTCAATGCAAATATACTCCAGGTGACCATTTGATTAATCTGTTAAGCAGTTTTATGGCTTGGGGGTAGAAGCTGTTATGGAGCTTTTGGTCCCAGACTTGGTGCCGCTTGCTCGTGCGGTAGCAGAGAGAACTCTGACTTGGGTGGCTGGAGTCTTTGACAATCAACCGTCTTTCCTGGCTTGGTCATCTTCTCTGAGTCACCCAGCTTGCCTAAGTGATCTCTTCCTCCCCACCCTTTCTGTCCAGTCTTCCTATATCCACTCTAAACTTATGGATGTCCTTCATCTCTCCTTTGTGTGACTCAGATAGATAGTGCCAGAGAGCTAGCTTTGTGACACAATTTGTACTGACTGTACTTCGCCAACCCATCATTTCCCTCTTTCTGGAGAACGTGTCACCCCTCCCCGGACAGTCTCTCCATTACTTCCCTCCTCTCTGTTTTATTGATTTAGTTTGGTATTGATTAAGCCACTGTTCCCTTCAGGGTCACATTATCAAGGGTGTGTGTCAGAAGAGGTAGTGTAGGACAGAAATATTGTAAATGAAGAGCATATAATATGGAAATTATAATATAAATCTGTAGGTGGGTAATCCTTTGAAAGAATCTCAGGTGCTTAGCTTTCCATTTAAAACAACTCTAGCTCCTGTTTTGGAATCCTACTGAATAGACATGACCCTGTGGCTGCATCCAATCTTAGGATATCCATATTTAGATAACAGTTTTTTTTTTCTGGATTAAAAAAAATGTGCTGACCAAGGGAGCATAAGTGGTGGGCATGGCAGGGGCTGTGACAAGGGGCAGTGACAAGGGGGCAGGGGTCGTGACAGTGGGCATGGCAGGGGTCGTGACAGTGGGCATGGCAGGGGCATCAGACAAGGGGCATGGCAGGGGTCGTGTAGGCATGAGAGAGGGTTGTGACAAAGGGCATGGCAGGGGTCGTGACAGTGGGCATGGCAGGGCACAAAGCATGGCAGTCCAGTGGGCGTCAGTGGGCTAGTCGTGAGTGGGCATTTAGAGGCCATCAGTGGGGCTAGATTTTTATATATTTTAAGACACTTTTCCTGCAATTTTCCAAACTTCTCCATGGCACTGAGATACATTTTTGCTGTTTTAAATCTACTTTCCTGCAATTCTTCATATTCTGCCATGAAACTGAGAGAAAATGTTGCTAATTTCCTGCATTTCTACATATTCTGCCTTGGAGACTGAAGTTGTTGCAGTTTTTAAGGTGATTTACCTGCAATTCTATGCATTTTGCCATTTCTAATGCTGTGTTCTTTTGCTCCAAACATAATAACACATTTAATACTGTTCAATTAATTGTTTTTGTAATTTTTGTAGCTTTTTATTTTATGATGTTAGTTCTCAGAGATTCTATTATAATTTTTTAAAATATATGTTGGTCTATGACTTTTCTACGTGCTTTAATAGCGGTATTGTTGAAGGGTAAAGATTAGAGGTCGGCCGATTATGATTTTTCAATGCCGATGCCGATTTATTGGAGGACCAAAAAAGCAGATACCGATTAATCGGCCAAATTGTTTTACATATATTTATTTGTAATAATGACAATTACAACAATACTGAACTTAACTTAATATAATACATCAATAAAAATCAATTTAGCCTCAAATAAATAATGAAACGTTCAATTTGGTTGGAGAAAAAGTAAAAAATGCAATATGTGCCATGTAAAAAAGCTAACGTTTTAAGTTCCTTGCTCAGAACATGAGAACATATGGAAAGCTGGTGGATCCTCTTAACATGAGTCTTCAATTTTCCCAGGTAATACATTTTAGGTTGTAGTTATTATAGGACTATTTCTCTCTCTACCATTTGTATTTCATGTACCTTTGACTATTGGATGTTCTTATAGGCACTTTAGTATTGCAAGTGTAACAGTATAGCTTCAATCCCTCTCCTCGCCCCTACCTGGGCTTGAACCAGAACACATCGACATAGATTACCCACTGACATGGTTACCCATCGCTCACAAAAGCCTGCGGCCCTTGCTGAGTAAGGGGAACAACTACTTCAAGGTCTCAGAGCGAGTGACGTCACCATTGAAACGCTATTAGCGCGCCCACCTCTAACTAGCTAGCCATTTCACATCGGTTACACCAGCATAGTCTCGGGAGTTGATAGGCTTGAAGTCATAAACAGCTCAATGCTTGAAATACAAAGCGAAGAGCTGCTGGCAAACGAACAAAAAAGTGCTGTTTGAATGAATGCTTCGAGCCTGCTGCTGCTCTAGCCACCGCTCAGTCAGAACTGCTCTATCAAATATCAAATCATAGACTTAATTATAACATAATAACACTGACAAATATGAGCCTTAGGTCATTAATAGGTCATATCCAGAAACTATAATTTGAAAACAAAATGTTTATTCTTTGTGAAATACAGAACCGTTCCGTTAGATAAGATACAGGTGGCATCGAAAGTCTAAATATTCCTGTTACGTTGTACAACCTTCAATGTTATGTCATACCACGTAAGATTCTGGCAAATTAGCCAGCCAGGCGCCCAAACTGTTACATATACCCTGACTCTGGCCAATGCACATGAGCATGAAAGTGACACAATTTCACTAGTTCTTGCCTGCTAACCTGGATTTCTTTAACTAAATATACAGGTTTAGTAAAATATACTTCTGTATTGATTTTAAAGAAAGGCATTGATGTTTATGGTTAGGTACATTAGATTACAGCGATTGTGCTTTTTTATAAATACACTTTTGTTAAATCATCCCCCGTTTGGTGAGGATTCTTAAACTGTCTTGAGAGAGAGAGAGAGAGAGAGAGAGAGAAGAAGAGGAGAGAGGGAGGAGGGTAATAGTCTTCACACAGTTCGCAGCAGGCAAGTGACCCAAAACTACTGCATATACATTTACATTACATTACATTTAAGACTTACAAGGTAGATGTAGTTCTGTAGTATACCTAACTCTGTTACACAGAATGCCAAAGAGAAGTGACTTTGTTTCCCTAGTTAAAATAAGTTAATGTTAGCAGGCAATATTAACTAAATATGCAGGTTTAAAAATACTTGTGTATTGATTTTAAGAAAGGAGTTGATGTTTATGGTTAGGTACACATTGGTGCAACGACTGCTTTTTTCACGAATGCTCTTGTTAAATCACCCGTTTGGCAAAGTAGGCTGTGATTCAATGATAAATGAACAGGCACTGCATCGATTATATGCAACGCAGGACAAGCTAGATAAACTAGTAATATCATCAACTATGTGTAGTTAACTAGTGATTATGTTAAGATGGTTTTTTCTAAGATACGGTTAATGCTAGCTAGCACCTTACCATGGCTCCTTGCTGCACTCGCATAACAGGTAGTCAGCCTGCCACACAGTCTCCTCGTGGAGTGCAATGTAATTGGCCATGATCGGTGTCCAAAAATGCTGATTACCGATTGTTATGAAAACTTGAAATTGGCCCTAATTAATCGGCCATTCCGATTAATCGATCGACCTCTAGTAAAGATAAAGATTTTATTTCAGGCACCAGGCAGGTATTAACCCTGCTGAAAGGAAAAGAGTAGGATAGATAGAGTACCTCTACCAGACCCACACACATCAGCAGAAGACTGCCTAGAGTGTAGCCTGTTTGCCAGATAGCCAGTGGAGAGAAAAGATAAGACACCATATAAAACGCATGTCACAGCACAGGGGGAACCCAACCAATAATAATGGCAGAGCAATTTAAAGGCAACTTCATAGAAACAATTGACAAGAAAGAACCCAGTCATCAACATTAGATGATTTGCAATATAATCTGCATTACCTCAGAGGGGCGGTATGAATGGGTGTGTGGAGTGTGTGTTCATAGACAATACAAAGAAGGCCTTAAAATGTCCAAAAATCTTCTTGGCCAAATGTAAATAGTCCCACACAAACTCAATACAGTTCAAACTACAATAAACAATAACTAAAATGTCCAACGACACTGAACATCTCAAGGAGCATCTAGGATAAAAAGAGAGTCTGCTGCAGTAAAAAGCACAGGAGCGATAGAGGGAATATGAGAGGGCGGGGGACTTGCAGTTACACTGTCTGTATATCTGATACACCTGATGGTTTGTTTTTCAAAGCTTCGCAACAATGTAGTTACTACTCCATGCGAACAATGACAGGAGCGGTCCCAAAAGATTACAACCACGACCTAGAGCGGTAACACCGG
>NW_027039036.1:0-7500 GCF_034236695.1 Oncorhynchus nerka
TATTGGAGAGGTAGACAGTCAGAGAGATGGAAACAGGACTTGCACTGAGATATTGGAGAGGTAGACAGTCAGGGATCAACTGAGATATTGGGAGAGGTAGACAGTCAAAGATGGAAATAGAGACTTGAAGGAGATATTGGAGAGGTAGACAGTCAGAGATGGAACAGAGACTTGAACTGAGATATTGGAGAGGTAGACAGTCAGGGACTTGAACTGAGATATTGGAGAGGCAGACAGTCAGGGACTTGAACTGAGATATTGAGAGGCAGACAGTCAGGGATGAACTGAGATAGCAGACAGTCAGAGATGGAACAGACTTGCACTGAGATATTGGAGAGGTAGACAGTCAGGTACTTGAACTGGAGATATATTGAGAGGTAGACAGTCAGAGATGGAACAGAGACTTGAACTGAGATATTGAGAGGTAGACAGTCAGGGACTTGAACTGGAGATATTGGAACTGGTAGATAGTCAGAGATGGAACAGAGACTTGCACTGGAGATATTGGAGAGGAACAGTCAGGGACTTGAACTGGAGATATTGAGAGGTAGACAGTCAGGGACTTGAACTGAGATATTGAGAGGTAGACAGCCTAGGATGGAACAGAGACTTGAACTGGAGATATTGGTAGACAGTCAGGACTTAAACTGAGATATTGGAGAGTGTAGACAGTCAGGGACTTGAACTGGAGATATTGGAGAGGTAGACAGTCAGAGATGGAACAGAGACTTGAACTGGAGATATTGAGAGGTAGACAGTCAGAGATGGAACAGAGACTTGAACTGGAGATATTGGAGAGGTAGACAGTCAGGGACTTGAACTGGAGATATTGGAGAGGTAGACAGTCAGAGATGGAACAGAGACTTGAACTTGAACTAGACAGTCATATGGAACTGAGATATTGAGGTAGACAGTCAGAGATGGAACAGAGACTTGAACTGGAGATATTGGAGAGGTAGACAGTCAGGGACTTGAACTGAGATATTGGAGAGGTAGACAGTCAGAGATGGAACAGAGACTTGAACTGGAGATATTGGAGAGGTAGACAGTCAGAGATGGAACAGACTTGAACTGAGATATTGAGAGGTAGACAGTCAGAGATGGAACAGAGACTTGAACTGGAGATATTGGTAGACAGTACTTGCACTGGAGATATTGAGAGGTAGACAGTCAGAACAGGACTTGAACTGGAGATATTGGAGAGGTAGACAGTCAGAGATGGAACAGAGACTTGAACTGAGATATTGGAGAGGTAGACAGTCAGAGATGGAACAGAGACTTGAACTGGAGATATTGGAGAGTAGACAGTCAGAGATGGAACAGAGACTTGAACTGGAGATATTGGAGAGGTAGACAGTCAGGGACTTGAACTGGAGATATTGGAGGTAGACAGTCAGAGATGGAACAGAGACTTGAACTGAGATATTGAGAGGTAGACAGTCAGACTTGAACTGAGATATTGGAGAGGTAGACAGTCAGAGATGGAACAGAGACTTGCACTGGAGATATTGGAGAGGTAGACAGTCAGGGACTTGAACTGAGATATTGGAGAGGTAGACAGTCAGAGATGGAACAGAGACTTGAACTGGAGATATTGGAGAGGTAGACAGTCAGAGATGGAACAGAGACTTGAACTGAGATATTGAGAGGTAGACAGTCATTGGTAGACAGGACTTGAACTGAGATATTGGAGAGGTAGACAGTCAGAGATGGAACAGAGACTTGAACTGAGATATTGGAGAGGTAGACAGTCAGAGATGGAACAGAGACTTGAACTGAGATATTGGAGAGGTAGACAGTCAGGGACTTGAACAGAGATGGAGATGGAACAGAGACTTGAACTGGAGATATTGGAGAGGTAGACAGTCAGACTTGAACTGGAGATATTGGAGAGGTAGACAGTCAGAGATGGAACAGAGACTTGAACTGAGATATTGGAGAGGTAGACAGTCAGGGACTTGAACTGGAGATACAGGTAGACAGTCAGAGATGGAACAGAGACTTGAACTGAGATATTGGAGAGGTAGACAGTCAGAGATGGAACAGAGACTTGAACTGAGATATTGGAGAGGTAGACAGTCAGAGATGGAACAGAGACTTGAACTGAGATATTGGAGAGGTAGACAGTCAGGGACTTGAACTGGAGATATTGGAGAGGTAGACAGTCAGAGATGGAACAGAGACTTGAACTGGAGATATTGGAGAGGTAGACAGTCGGGGACTTGAACTGAGATATTGGAGAGGTAGACAGTCAGAGATGGAACAGAGACTTGAACTGAGATATTGGAGAGGTAGACAGTCAGGTACTTGAACTGAGATATTGTAGAGGTAGACAGTCAGAGATGGAACAGAGACTTGCACTGAGATATTGGAGAGGTAGACAGTCAGGGTGAACAGGTAGACAGTCAAAGATGGAACAGAGACTTGAACTGAGATATTGGAGAGGTAGACAGTCAGAGATGGAACAGAGACTTGAACTGGAGATATTGGAGAGGTAGACAGTCAGGGACTTGAAGAGATATGGAGACAGAGACTTGAACTGGAGATATTGAGAGTAGACAGTCAGGGACTTGAACTGGAGATATTGGAGAGGTAGACAGTCAGAGATGGAACAGAGACTTGAACTGAGATATTGGAGAGGTAGACAGTCAGAGATGGGGACTTGAACTGGAGATATTGGAGAGGTAGACAGTCAGAGATGGAACAGAGACTTGAACTGGAGATATTGGAGAGGTAGACAGTCAGAGATGGAACAGAGACTTGAACTGGAGATATTGGAGAGGTAGACAGTCAGGGACTTGAACTGGAGATATTGGAGAGGTAGACAGTCAGGACTTGAACTGGAGATATTGAGAGGTAGACAGTCAGAGATGGAACAGAGACTTGAACTGAGATATTGAGAGGTAGACAGTCAGGGACTTGAACTGGAGATATTGGAGAGGTAGACAGTCAGAGATGGAACAGAGACTTGAACTGAGATATTGGAGAGGTAGACAGTCAGGACTTGAACTGAGATATTGGAGAGGTAGACAGTCAGAGATGGAACAGAGACTTGCACTGGAGATATTGGAGAGGTAGACAGTCAGGGACTTGAACTGAGATATTGGAGAGGTAGACAGTCAGAGATGGAACAGAGACTTGAACTGAGATATTGGAGAGGTAGACAGTCAGGGACTTGAACTGGAGATATTGGAGAGGTAGACAGTCAGAGATGGAACAGAGACTTGAACTGGAGATATTGGAGAGGTAGACAGTCAGGGACTTGAACTGGAGATATTGTAGAGGTAGACAGTCAGAGATGGAACAGAGACTTGCACTGGAGATATTGGAGAGGTAGACAGTCAGGGACTTGAACTGGAGATATTGGAGAGGTAGACAGTCAAAGATGGAACAGAGACTTGAACTGGAGATATTGGAGAGGTAGACAGTCAGAGATGGAACAGAGACTTGAACTGGAGATATTGGAGAGGTAGACAGTCAGGGACTTGAACTGGAGATATTGGAGAGGTAGACAGTCAGAGATGGAACAGAGACTTGAACTGGAGATATTGAGAGGTAGACAGTCAGGGACTTGAACTGGAGATATTGGAGAGGTAGACAGTCAGAGATGGAACAGAGACTTGAACTGAGATATTGGAGAGGTAGACAGTCAGAGATGGAACAGAGACTTGAACTGGAGATATTGGAGAGGTAGACAGTCAGGGACTTGAACTGAGATATTGGAGAGGTAGACAGTCAGGACTTGAACTGGAGATATTGGAGAGGTAGACAGTCATGGACTTGAACTGGAGATATTGGAGAGGTAGACAGTCAGAGATGGAACAGAGACTTGCACTGGAGATATTGGAGAGGTAGACAGTCATGGAACAGGACTTGAACTGGAGATATTGGAGAGGTAGACAGTCAGAGATGGAACAGAGACTTGAACTGGAGATATTGTAGACAGTCAGGGACTTGATATTGAGAGGTAGACAGTCAGAGATGGAACAGAGACTTGAACTGGAGATATTGGAGAGGTAGACAGTCAGGGACTTGAACTGGAGATATTGGAGAGGTAGACAGTCAGAGATGGAACAGAGACTTGAACTGGAGATATTGGAGAGGTAGACAGTCAGAGATGGAACAGAGACTTGAACTGGAGATATTGGAGAGGTAGACAGTCAGGGATGGAACAGAGACTTGAACTGGAGATATTGGAGAGGTAGACAGTCAGAGATGGAACAGAGACTTGAACTGGAGATATTGGAGAGGTAGACAGTCAGAGATGGAACAGAGACTTGAACTGAGATATTGGAGAGGTAGACAGTCAGGGACTTGAACTGGAGATATTGGAGAGGTAGACAGTCAGAGATGGAACAGAGACTTGAACTGGAGATATTGGAGAGGTAGACAGTCAGGGACTTGAACTGGAGATATTGGAGAGGTAGACAGTCAGAGATGGAACAGAGACTTGAACTGGAGATATTGGAGAGGTAGACAGTCATGGGGACTTGAACTGGAGATATTGGAGAGGTAGACAGTCAGAGATGGAACAGAGACTTGAACTGGAGATATTGGAGAGGTAGACAGTCAGAGATGGAACAGAGACTTGAACTGAGATATTGGAGAGGTAGACAGTCAGAGATGGAACAGAGACTTGAACTGGAGATATTGGAGAGGTAGACAGACTTGAACTGAGATATTGGAGAGGTAGACAGTCAGGATGGAACAGAGACTTGAACTGGAGATATTGGAGAGGTAGACAGTCAGGGACTTGAACTGGAGATATTGAGAGGTAGACAGTCAGAGATGGAACAGAGACTTGAACTGGAGATATTGGAGAGGTAGACAGTCAGTCACTGGAGATATGGAACAGTCAGAGATGGAACAGAGACTTGAACTGGAGATATTGGAGAGGTAGACAGTCAGAGATGGAACAGAGACTTGAACTGGAGATATTGGAGAGGTAGACAGTCAGGGACTTGAACTGGAGATATTGGAGAGGTAGACAGTCAGAGATGGAACAGAGACTTGAACTGGAGATATTGGAGAGGTAGACAGTCAGGGACTTGAACTGGAGATATTGGAGAGGTAGACAGTCAGGGACTTGAACTGGAGATATTGGAGAGGTAGACAGATGGAACAGAGACTTGAACTGGAGATATTGGAGAGGTAGACAGTCAGAGATGGAACAGAGACTTGAACTGGAGATATTGGAGAGGTAGACAGTCAGGGACTTGAACTGAGATATTGGAGAGGTAGACAGTCAGAGATGGAACAGAGACTTGAACTGGAGATATTGGAGAGGTAGACAGTCAGAGATGGAACAGGGACTTGAACTGGAGATATTGGAGAGGTAGACAGTCAGAGATGGGACTTGAACTGGAGATATTGAGAGGTAGACAGTCATGGGACTTGAACTGGAGATATTGGAGAGGTAGACAGTCAGAGATGGAACAGAGACTTGAACTGGATATTGGAGAGGTAGACAGTCAGAGATGGAACAGAGACTTGAACTGGAGATATTGGAGAGGTAGACAGTCAGGGACTTGAACTGGAGATATTGGAGAGAGACAGTCAGAGATGGAACAGAGACTTGAACTGGAGATATTGGAGAGGTAGACAGTCAGGGACTTGAACTGGAGATATTGGAGAGGTAGACAGTCAGAGATGGAACAGAGACTTGAACTGGAGATATTGGAGAGGTAGACAGTCGGGGACTTGAACTGGAGATATTGGAGAGGTAGACAGTCAGAGATGGAACAGAGACTTGAACTGGAGATATTGGAGAGGTAGACAGTCAGAGATGGAACAGAGACTTGAACTGGAGATATTGGAGAGGTAGACAGTCAGGGACTTGAACAGACAGTCAGGGACTTGAACTGGAGATATTGGAGAGGTAGACAGTCATGGAACAGAGACTTGAACTGGAGATATTGAGAGGTAGACAGTCAGAGATGGAACAGAGACTTGAACTGGAGATATTGAGAGGTAGACAGTCAGGACTTGAACTGGAGATATTGGAGAGGTAGACAGTCAGAGATGGAACAGAGACTTGAACTGGAGATATTGGAGAGGTAGACAGTCAGGACTTGAACTGAGATATTGGAGAGGTAGACAGTCAGAGATGGAACAGAGACTTGAACTGGAGATATTGGAGAGGTAGACAGTCAGGTACTTGAACTGGAGATATTGGAGAGGTAGACAGTCAGAGATGGAACAGAGACTTGAACTGGAGATATTGGAGAGGTAGACAGTCAGAGATGGAACAGAGACTTGAACTGGAGATATTGGAGAGGTAGACAGTCAGAGATGGAACAGAGACTTGAACTGGAGATATTGGAGAGGTAGACAGTCGGGGACTTGAACTGGAGATATTGGAGAGGTAGACAGTCAGAGATGGACCAGAGACTTGAACTGGAGATATTGGAGAGGTAGACAGTCAGGGACTTGAACTGGAGATATTGGAGAGGTAGACAGTCAGAGATGGAACAGAGACTTGAACTGGAGATATTGGAGAGGTAGACAGTCAGGTACTTGAACTGGAGATATTGTAGAGGTAGACAGTCAGAGATGGAACAGAGACTTGCACTGGAGATATTGGAGAGGTAGACAGTCAGGGACTTGAACTGGAGATATTGGAGAGGTAGACAGTCAAAGATGGAACAGAGACTTGAACTGGAGATATTGGAGAGGTAGACAGTCAGAGATGGAACAGAGACTTGAACTGGAGATATTGGAGAGGTAGACAGTCAGGGACTTGAACTGGAGATATTGGAGAGGTAGACAGTCAGGCACTTGAACTGGAGATATTGGAGAGGTAGACAGTCAGGGACTTGAACTGGAGATATTGGAGAGGTAGACAGTCAGAGATGGAACAGAGACTTGAACTGGAGATATGGGAGAGGTAGACAGTCAGGGACTTGAACTGGATATATTGGAGAGGTAGACAGTCAGAGATGGAACAGAGACTTGAACTGGAGATATTGGAGAGGTAGACAGTCAGAGATGGAACAGAGACTTGAACTGGAGATATTGGAGAGGTAGACAGTCAGGGACTTGAACTGGAGATATTGGAGAGGTAGACAGTCAGGGACTTGAACTGGAGATATTGGAGAGGTAGACAGTCAGAGATGGAACAGAGACTTGAACTGGAGATATTGGAGAGGTAGACAGTCAGGGACTTGAACTGGAGATATTGGAGAGGTAGACAGTCAGAGATGGAACAGAGACTTGAACTGGAGATATTGGAGAGGTAGACAGTCAGGTACTTGAACTGGAGATATTGTAGAGGTAGACAGTCAGAGATGGAACAGAGACTTGCACTGGAGATATTGGAGAGGTAGACAGTCAGGGACTTGAACTGGAGATATTGGAGAGGTAGACAGTCAAAGATGGAACAGAGACTTGAACTGGAGATATTGGAGAGGTAGACAGTCAGGGACTTGAACTGGAGATATTGGAGAGGTAGACAGTCAGGGACTTGAACTGGAGATATTGGAGAGGTAGACAGTCAGAGAT
>NW_027039036.1:12500-45093 GCF_034236695.1 Oncorhynchus nerka
CAGGTAGGCCAGTTGAGAACACCTTTATTTAACCAGGTCGGCCAGTTGAGAACACCTTTATTTAACCAGGTAGGCCAGTTGAGAACACCTTTATTTAACCAGGTAGGCCAGTTGAGAACACCTTTATTTAACCAGGTAGGCTAGTTGAGAACACCTTTATTTAACCAGGTAGGCCAGTTGAGAACACCTTTATTTAACCAGGTAGGCCAGTTGAGAACACCTGTATTTAACCAGGTAGGCCAGTTGAGAACACCTTTATTTAACCAGGTAGGCCAGTTGAGAACACCTTTATTTAACCAGGTAGGCCAGTTGAGAACACCTTTATTTAACCAGGTAGGCCAGTTGAGAACACCTTTATTTAACCAGGGAGGCCAGTTGAGAACACCTTTATTTAACCAGGGAGGCCAGTTGAGAACACCTTTATTTAACCAGGTAGGCAAGTTGAGAACAAGTTCTCATTTACAATTGCGACCTGGCCAAGATAAAGCAAAGCAGTTAGACAGATACAACGACACAGAGTTACACATGGAGTAAAACAAACATACAGTCAATAATACAGTATAAACAAGTCTATATACGATGTGAGCAAATGAGGTGAGATAAGGGAGGTAAAGGCAAAAAAGGCCATGGTGGCAAAGTAAATACGATATAGCAAGTAAAACACTGGAATGGTAGTTTTGCAATGGAAGAATGTGCAAAGTAGAAATAAAAATAATGGGGTGCAAAGGAGCAAAATAAATTAATTAATTAAATACAGTTGGGAAAGAGGTAGTTGTTTGGGCTAAATTATAGGTGGGCTATGTACAGGTGCAGTAATCTGTGAGCTGCTCTGACAGTTGGTGCTTAAAGCTAGTGAGGGAGATAAGTGTTTCCAGTTTCAGAGATTTTAGTAGTTCGTTCCAGTCATTGGCAGCAGAGAACTGGAAGGAGAGGCGGCCAAAGAAAGAATTGGTTTTGGGGGTGACTAGAGAGATATACCTGCTGGAGCGCGTGCTACAGGTGGGAGATGCTATGGTGACCAGCGAGCTGAGATAAGGGGGGACTTTACCTAGCAGGGTCTTGTAGATAACCTGTAGCCAGTGGGTTTGGCGACGAGTATGAAGCGAGGGCCAACCAACGAGGACGTACAGGTCGCAATGGTGGGTAGTATATGGGGCTTTGGTGACAAAACGGATTGCACTGTGATAGACTGCATCCAATTTGTTGAGTAGGGTATTGGAGGCTATTTTGTAAATGACATCGCCAAAGTCGAGGATTGGTAGGATGGTCAGTTTTACAAGGGTATGTTTGGCAGCATGAGTGAAGGATGCTTTGTTGCGAAATTGGAAGCCAATTCTAGATTTAACTTTGGATTGGAGATGTTTGATATGGGTCTGGAAGGAGAGTTTACAGTCTAACCAGACACCTAAGTATTTGTAGTTGTCCACGTATTCTAAGTCAGAGCCGTCCAGAGTAGTGATATTGGACAGGCGGGTAGGTGCAGGTAGCGATCGGTTGAAGAGCATGCATTTAGTTTTACTTGTATTTAAGAGCAATTGGAGGCCACGGAAGGAGAGTTGTATGGCATTGAAGCTTGCCTGGAGGGTTGTTAACACAGTGTCCAAAGAAGGGCCAGAAGTATACAGAATGGTGTCGTCTGCGTAGAGGTGGATCAGAGACTCACCAGTTTGCTTAGGGGACTCTTCTCCAGGTTCATCTCTCTGTAGGTGATGGCTTTGTTATGGAAGGTTTGGGAATCGCTTCCTTTTAGGTGGTTGTAGAATTTAAAAGCTCTTTTCTGGATTTTGATAATTAGTGGGTATCGGCCTAATTCTGCTCTGCATGCATTATTTGGTGTTCTACGTTGTACACAGAGGATATTTTTACAGAATTCTGCGTGCAGAGTCTCAATTTGGTGTTTGTCCCATTTTGTGAAGTCTTGGTTGGTGAGCGGACCCCAGACCTCACAACCATAAAGGGCAATGGGCTCTATGACTGATTCAAGTATTTTTAGCCAGATCCTAATTCCTAGACACATGACCTGGTCGTAGAGCAGTGTCAACATGACTGAGAAGACACATGACCTGGTAGTAGACCAGTGTCAACATGACTGAGAAGACACGTGACCTGGTCTGTGACGACCGGTCCCTATAGCCAGACTGTCCTCTCTGGACAGCCAGGTTGGTCTGTGACGACCGGTCTCTATAGCCAGACTGTCCTCTCTGGGCAGCCAGGTTTGTCTGTGACGACCGGTCTCTATAGCCAGACTGTCCTCTCTGGACAGCCAGGTTTGTCTGTGACGACCGGTCTCTATAGCCAGACTGTCCTCTCTGGGTAGCCAGGTTTGTCTGTGACGACCGGTCCCTATAGCCAGACTGTCCTCTCTGGACAGCCAGGTTTGTCTGTGACGACCAGTCTCTATAGCCAGACTGTCCTCTCTGGGCAGCCAGGTTTGTCTGTGATGACCGGTCTCGATAGCCAGACTGTCCTCTCTGGGCAGCCAGGTTTGTCTGTGACGACCGGTCTCTACAGCCAGACTGTCCTCTCAGAGTCTGTACCTAGTCAGTGTTTTCCTCAGTTTCCTTATAAATTCAATTCAATTTGCTTTATTGGCATGATGTAACAGTGTACATATTGCCAAAGCTTATTTAGGATATTTACAATATGAAATAACAATGAGAATCAAAATTGTCAACGGGACAACAGTAACAACAATAACCAAGGGTCAAAATATCAGTCAGATAGTCTGCCACTCTGGGATGTCTGTTTAGAGCCAAATATCATTGCTCTCTCTCTTTCTCTCTCTCGCTCTCTCTCCCTCGCTCTCTCTCCCTCGCTCTCTCTCCCTCGCTCTCTCTCCCTCGCTCTCTCTCCCTCTCTCTCCCTCGCTCTCTCCCTCGCTCTCTCCCCCTCTCCCCCTCTCTCTCCCTCGCTCTCTCCCCCTCTCTCTCCCTCTCTCTCCCTCTCTTTACCCCTCTCGCTCGCTCTCTCTCCCTCTCTCTCCCCTCTCTTTACCCCTCTCGCTCGCTCTCTCTCCCTCTCTCTCCCCTCTCTTTACCCCTCTCTCTCGCTCTCTCTTCCCTCTCTTTACCCCTCTCGCTCGCTCTCTCTCCCTCTCAAAGAATGCTGAGTTGCATCCAAAGGACACCATACCTAGTGTGAAGCATGGGGGTGGAAACATCATGCTTTGGGGCTGTTTTTCTGCAAAGGGACCAGGACGGCTGATCCGTGTAAATCTTCTTCTGGATCATCCAAATGCTCTCTAGCAAACTTCAGACGGGCCTGGACATGTACTGGCTTAAGCAAGGGGACACGTCTGGCACTGCAGGATTTGAGTCCCTGGTGGCGTACTGTGTTACTGATGGTAGGCTTTGTTACTTTGGTCCCAGCTCCCTGCAGGTCATTCACTAGGTCCCCCCGTGTTGTTCTGGGATTTTTGCTCACCGTTCTTGTGATCATTTTGACCCCACGGGGTGAGATCTTGCGTGGAGCCCCAGATCGAGGGAGATTATCAGTGGTCTTGTATGTCTTCCATTTCCTAATAATTGCTCCCACAGTTGATTTCTTCAAACCAAGCTGCTTACCTATTGCAGATTCAGTCTTCCCAGCCTGGTGCAGGTCTACAATTGTGTTTCTGGTGTCCTTTGACAGCTCTTTGGGCTTGGCCATAGTGGAGTTTGGAGTGTGACTGTTTGAGGTTGTGGACAGGTGTCTTTTACACTGATAACAAGTTCAAACAGGTGCCATTAATACAGGTAACGAGTGGAGGACAGAGGAGCCTCTTAAAGAAGAAGTTACAGGTCTGTGAGAGCCAGAAATCTTGCTTGTTTGTAGGTGACCAAATACTTATTTTCCACCATAATTTGCAAATTAATTAATTAAAAATCCTACAATGTGATTTTCTGGAAAAAAAATGCTCATTTTGTCTGACATAGTTGAAGTATACCTATGATGAAAATTACAGGCGATTCAAAACGTATGTACCGAACTACAGGGATTCAACACGTCTGTACCGAACTACAGGGATTCAACACTTATTTACCGAACTACAGGGATTCAACATGTCTGTACCGAACTACAGGGATTCAACACGTCTGTCCTGAACTACAGGGATTCAACATGTCTGTCCAGAACTACAGGGATTCAACACGTCTGTCCAGAACTACAGGGATTCAACACGTCTGTCCAGAACTACAGGGATTCAACACGTCTGTCCAGAACTACAGGGATTCAACACGTCTGTCCAGAACTACAGGGATTCAACACGTCTGTCCAGAACTACAGGGATTCAACACGTCTGTCCAGAACTAACAGGGATTCAACACTTATGTACCGAACTACAGGGATTCAACATGTCTGTACCGAACTACAGGGATTCAACACGTCTGTCCTGAACTACAGGGATTCAACATGTCTGTCCAGAACTACAGGGATTCAACACGTCTGTCCAGAACTACAGGGATTCAACACGTCTGTCCAGAACTACAGGGATTCAACACGTCTGTCCAGAACTACAGGGATTCAACACGTCTGTCCAGAACTACAGGGATTCAACATGTCTGTCCAGAACTACAGGGATTCAACACGTCTGTCCAGAACTACAGGGATTCAACACGTCTGTCCAGAACTAACAGGGATTCAACACTTATGTACCGAACTACAGGGATTCAACACGTCTGTACCGAACTACAGGGATTCAACACGTCTGTACCGAACTACAGGGATTCAACACGTCTGTACCGAACTACAGGGATTCAACACGTCTGTCCAGAACTACAGGGATTCAACACGTCTGTTCAGAACTACAGGGATTCAACACTTATGTACCAAACTACAGTGATTCAACACGTATGTTCAGAACTACAGGGATTCAACACGTATGTTCAGAACTACAGGGATTCAACACGTATGTTCAGAACTACAGGGATTCAACACGTATGTTCAGAACTACAGGGATTCAACACGTCTGTCCAGAACTACAGCGATTCCACACGTCTGTCCTGAACTACAGGGATTCAACACGTCTGTACCGAACTACAGGGATTCAACACGTCTGTCCTGAACTACAGGGATTCAACACGTCTGTCCTGAACTACAGGGATTCAACACGTCTGTACCGAACTACAGGGATTCAACACGTCTGTCCAGAACTACAGGGATTCAACACGTCTGTCCAGAACTACAGGGATTCAACACGTCTGTCCAGAACTACAGGGATTCAACACTTATGTACCGAACTACAGGGATTCAACACGTCTGTACCAAACTACAGGGATTCAACACGTCTGTCCAGAACTACAGGGATTCAACACGTCTGTCCAGAACTACAGGGATTCAACACGTCTGTCCAGAACTACAGGGATTCAACACTTATGTACCGAACTACAGGGATTCAACACGTCTGTCCAGAACTACAGGGATTCAACACGTATGTACCGAACTACAGGGATTCAACACGTCTGTCCAGAACTACAGGGATTCAACACGTCTGTACCGAACTACAGGGATTCAACACTTATGTACCGAACTACAGGGATTCAACACTTATGTACCGAACTACAGGGATTCAACACGTCTGTACCGAACTACAGGGATTCAACACTTATGTACCGAACTACAGGGATTCAACACTTATGTACCGAACTACAGGGATTCAACACGTATGTACCGAACTACAGGGATTCAACACTTATGTACCGAACTACAGGGATTCAACACGTCTGTCCAGAACTACGGGGATTCAACACTTATGTACCGAACTACGGGGATTCAACACGTCTGTACAGAACTACAGGGATTCAACACGTCTGTTCAGAACTACAGGGATTCAACACTTATGTACCAAACTACAGGGATTCAACACGTCTGTACCGAACTACAGGGATTCAACACGTCTGTACCGAACTACAGGGATTCAACACGTCTGTCCTGAACTACAGGGATTCAACACGTCTGTCCTGAACTACAGGGATTCAACACGTCTGTACCGAACTACAGGGATTCAACACGTCTGTCCTGAACTACAGGGATTCAACACGTCTGTACCGAACTACAGGGATTCAACACGTCTGTACCGAACTACAGGGATTCAACACGTCTGTCCTGAACTACAGGGATTCAACATGTCTGTCCAGAACTACAGGGATTCAACACTCATGTACCAAACTACAGGGATTCAACACGTCTGTCCTGAACTACAGGGATTCAACACGTCTGTTCAGAACTACAGGGATTCAACACGTCTGTTCAGAACTACAGGATTCAACACGTCTGTTCAGAACTACAGGGATTCAACACGTCTGTTCAGAACTACAGGGATTCAACACGCCTGTACCGAACTACAGTGATTCAACACGTCTGTCCAGAACTACAGGGATTCAACACTCATGTACCAAACTACAGGGATTCAACACGTCTGTCCAGAACTACAGGGATTCAACACGTCTGTCCAGAACTACAGGGATTCAACACGTCTGTCCAGAACTACAGGGATTCAACACTTATGTACCAAACTACAGGGATTCAACACGTATGTACCGAACTACAGGGATTCAACACGTATGTACCGAACTACAGGGATTCAACACGTCTGTCCTGAACTACAGGGATTCAACACGTCTGTCCTGAACTACAGGGATTCAACACGTCTGTCCAGAACTACAGGGATTCAACACGTCTGTCCAGAACTACAGGGATTCAACACGTCTGTCCAGAACTACAGGGATTCAACACGTCTGTCCAGAACTACAGGGATTCAACACGTCTGTCCAGAACTACAGGGATTCAACACGTCTGTCCAGAACTACAGGGATTCAACACGTCTGTCCAGAACTACAGGGATTCAACACGTCTGTCCAGAACTACAGGGATTCAACACTTATGTACCGAACTACAGGGATTCAACACTTATGTACCGAACTACAGGGATTCAACACGTCTGTCCAGAACTACAGGGATTCAACACGTCTGTCCTGAACTACAGGGATTCAACACTTATGTACCGAACTACAGGGATTCAACACGTCTGTCCTGAACTACAGGGATTCAACACTTATGTACCGAACTACAGGGATTCAACACGTCTGTCCAGAACTACAGGGATTCAACACTTATGTACCGAACTACAGGGATTCAACACTTATGTACCGAACTACAGGGATTCAACACTTATTTACCGAACTACAGGGATTCAACATGTCTGTACCGAACTACAGGGATTCAACACGTCTGTCCTGAACTACAGGGATTCAACATGTCTGTCCAGAACTACAGGGATTCAACACGTCTGTCCAGAACTACAGGGATTCAACACGTCTGTCCAGAACTACAGGGATTCAACACGTCTGTCCAGAACTACAGGGATTCAACACGTCTGTCCAGAACTACAGGGATTCAACATGTCTGTCCAGAACTACAGGGATTCAACACGTCTGTCCAGAACTACAGGGATTCAACACGTCTGTCCAGAACTAACAGGGATTCAACACTTATGTACCGAACTACAGGGATTCAACACTTATGTACCGAACTACAGGGATTCAACACGTCTGTCCTGAACTACAGGGATTCAACATGTCTGTCCAGAACTACAGGGATTCAACACGTCTGTCCAGAACTACAGGGATTCAACACGTCTGTCCAGAACTACAGGGATTCAACACGTCTGTCCAGAACTACAGGGATTCAACACGTCTGTCCAGAACTACAGGGATTCAACACGTCTGTCCAGAACTACAGGGATTCAACACGTCTGTCCAGAACTACAGGGATTCAACACGTCTGTCCAGAACTAACAGGGATTCAACACTTATGTACCGAACTACAGGGATTCAACACGTCTGTACCGAACTACAGGGATTCAACACGTCTGTACCGAACTACAGGGATTCAACACGTCTGTCCAGAACTACAGGGATTCAACACGTCTGTTCAGAACTACAGGGATTCAACACTTATGTACCAAACTACAGGGATTCAACACGTATGTTCAGAACTACAGGGATTCAACACGTATGTTCAGAACTACAGGGATTCAACACGTATGTTCAGAACTACAGGGATTCAACACGTATGTTCAGAACTACAGGGATTCAACACGTCTGTCCAGAACTACAGCGATTCCACACGTCTGTCCTGAACTACAGGGATTCAACACGTCTGTACCGAACTACAGGGATTCAACACGTCTGTCCTGAACTACAGGGATTCAACACGTCTGTCCTGAACTACAGGGATTCAACACGTCTGTCCAGAACTACAGGGATTCAACACGTCTGTCCAGAACTACAGGGATTCAACACGTCTGTCCAGAACTACAGGGATTCAACACGTCTGTCCAGAACTACAGGGATTCAACACTTATGTACCGAACTACAGGGATTCAACACGTCTGTACCGAACTACAGGGATTCAACACGTCTGTACCGAACTACAGGGATTCAACACGTCTGTCCTGAACTACAGGGATTCAACACGTCTGTCCTGAACTACAGGGATTCAACACGTCTGTACCGAACTACAGGGATTCAACACGTCTGTCCTGAACTACAGGGATTCAACACGTCTGTACCGAACTACAGGGATTCAACACGTCTGTACCGAACTACAGGGATTCAACACGTCTGTCCTGAACTACAGGGATTCAACATGTCTGTCCAGAACTACAGGGATTCAACACTCATGTACCAAACTACAGGGATTCAACACGTCTGTCCTGAACTACAGGGATTCAACACGTCTGTTCAGAACTACAGGGATTCAACACGTCTGTTCAGAACTACAGGGATTCAACACGTCTGTTCAGAACTACAGGGATTCAACACGTCTGTTCAGAACTACAGGATTCAACACGTCTGTACCGAACTACAGTGATTCAACACGTCTGTCCAGAACTACAGGGATTCAACACTCATGTACCAAACTACAGGGATTCAACACGTCTGTCCAGAACTACAGGGATTCAACACGTCTGTCCAGAACTACAGGGATTCAACACGTCTGTCCAGAACTACAGGGATTCAACACTTATGTACCAAACTACAGGGATTCAACACATATGTACCGAACTACAGGGATTCAACACGTATGTACCGAACTACAGGGATTCAACACGTCTGTCCTGAACTACAGGGATTCAACACGTCTGTCCTGAACTACAGGGATTCAACACGTCTGTCCAGAACTACAGGGATTCAACACGTCTGTCCAGAACTACAGGGATTCAACACGTCTGTCCAGAACTACAGGGATTCAACACGTCTGTCCAGAACTACAGGGATTCAACACGTCTGTCCAGAACTACAGGGATTCAACACGTCTGTCCAGAACTACAGGGATTCAACACGTCTGTCCAGAACTACAGGGATTCAACACTTATGTACCGAACTACAGGGATTCAACACTTATGTACCGAACTACAGGGATTCAACACGTCTGTCCAGAACTACAGGGATTCAACACGTCTGTCCTGAACTACAGGGATTCAACACTTATGTACCGAACTACAGGGATTCAACACGTCTGTCCTGAACTACAGGGATTCAACACTTATGTACCGAACTACAGGGATTCAACACGTCTGTCCAGAACTACAGGGATTCAACACTTATGTACCGAACTACAGGGATTCAACACTTATGTACCGAACTACAGGGATTCAACACGTCTGTCCTGAACTACAGGGATTCAACACGTCTGTCCTGAACTACAGGGATTCAACACGTCTGTCCAAAACTACAGGGATTCAACACGTCTGTCCAGAACTACAGGGATTCAACACGTCTGTCCAGAACTACAGGGATTCAACACTTATGTACCGAACTACAGGGATTCAACACTTATGTACCGAACTACAGGGATTCAACACGTCTGTCCAGAACTACGGGGATTCAACACTTATGTACCGAACTACGGGGATTCAACACGTCTGTACAGAACTACAGGGATTCAACACGTCTGTTCAGAACTACAGGGATTCAACACTTATGTACCAAACTACAGGGATTCAACACGTCTGTACCGAACTACAGGGATTCAACACGTCTGTACCGAACTACAGGGATTCAACACGTCTGTCCTGAACTACAGGGATTCAACACGTCTGTCCTGAACTACAGGGATTCAACACGTCTGTACCGAACTACAGGGATTCAACACGTCTGTCCTGAACTACAGGGATTCAACACGTCTGTACCGAACTACAGGGATTCAACACGTCTGTACCGAACTACAGGGATTCAACACGTCTGTCCTGAACTACAGGGATTCAACATGTCTGTCCAGAACTACAGGGATTCAACACTCATGTACCAAACTACAGGGATTCAACACGTCTGTCCTGAACTACAGGGATTCAACACGTCTGTTCAGAACTACAGGGATTCAACACGTCTGTTCAGAACTACAGGGATTCAACACGTCTGTTCAGAACTACAGGGATTCAACACGTCTGTTCAGAACTACAGGGATTCAACACGTCTGTACCGAACTACAGTGATTCAACACGTCTGTCCAGAACTACAGGGATTCAACACTCATGTACCAAACTACAGGGATTCAACACGTCTGTCCAGAACTACAGGGATTCAACACGTCTGTCCAGAACTACAGGGATTCAACACGTCTGTCCAGAACTACAGGGATTCAACACTTATGTACCAAACTACAGGGATTCAACACATATGTACCGAACTACAGGGATTCAACACGTATGTACCGAACTACAGGGATTCAACACGTCTGTCCTGAACTACAGGGATTCAACACGTCTGTCCAGAACTACAGGGATTCAACACGTCTGTCCAGAACTACAGGGATTCAACACGTCTGTCCAGAACTACAGGGATTCAACACGTCTGTCCAGAACTACAGGGATTCAACACGTCTGTCCAGAACTACAGGGATTCAACACGTCTGTCCAGAACTACAGGGATTCAACACTTATGTACCGAACTACAGGGATTCAACACTTATGTACCGAACTACAGGGATTCAACACGTCTGTCCAGAACTACAGGGATTCAACACGTCTGTCCTGAACTACAGGGATTCAACACTTATGTACCGAACTACAGGGATTCAACACGTCTGTCCTGAACTACAGGGATTCAACACTTATGTACCAAGCTACAGGGATTCAACACTTATGTACCGAACTACAGGGATTCAACACTTATGTACCGAACTACAGGGATTCAACACGTCTGTCCAGAACTACAGGGATTCAACACGTCTGTCCAGAACTACAGGGATTCAACACTTATGTACCGAACTACAGGGATTCAACACTTATGTACCGAACTACAGGGATTCAACACGTCTGTCCAGAACTACAGGGATTCAACACGTCTGTCCTGAACTACAGGGATTCAACACTTATGTACCGAACTACAGGGATTCAACACGTCTGTCCTGAACTACAGGGATTCAACACTTATGTACCAAGCTACAGGGATTCAACACTTATGTACCGAACTACAGGGATTCAACACTTATGTACCGAACTACAGGGATTCAACACGTCTGTACCGAACTACAGGGATTCAACACTTATGTACCGAACTACAGGGATTCAACACTTATGTACCGAACTACAGGGATTCAACACGTATGTACCGAACTACAGGGATTCAACACTTATGTACCGAACTACAGGGATTCAACACGTCTGTCCAGAACTACGGGGATTCAACACTTATGTACCGAACTACGGGGATTCAACACGTCTGTACAGAACTACAGGGATTCAACACGTCTGTTCAGAACTACAGGGATTCAACACTTATGTACCAAACTACAGGGATTCAACACGTCTGTACCGAACTACAGGGATTCAACACGTCTGTACCGAACTACAGGGATTCAACACGTCTGTCCTGAACTACAGGGATTCAACACGTCTGTCCTGAACTACAGGGATTCAACACGTCTGTACCGAACTACAGGGATTCAACACGTCTGTCCTGAACTACAGGGATTCAACACGTCTGTACCGAACTACAGGGATTCAACACGTCTGTACCGAACTACAGGGATTCAACACGTCTGTCCTGAACTACAGGGATTCAACATGTCTGTCCAGAACTACAGGGATTCAACACTCATGTACCAAACTACAGGGATTCAACACGTCTGTCCTGAACTACAGGGATTCAACACGTCTGTTCAGAACTACAGGGATTCAACACGTCTGTTCAGAACTACAGGGATTCAACACGTCTGTTCAGAACTACAGGGATTCAACACGTCTGTTCAGAACTACAGGGATTCAACACGTCTGTACCGAACTACAGTGATTCAACACGTCTGTCCAGAACTACAGGGATTCAACACTCATGTACCAAACTACAGGGATTCAACACGTCTGTCCAGAACTACAGGGATTCAACACGTCTGTCCAGAACTACAGGGATTCAACACGTCTGTCCAGAACTACAGGGATTCAACACTTATGTACCAAACTACAGGGATTCAACACGTATGTACCGAACTACAGGGATTCAACACGTATGTACCGAACTACAGGGATTCAACACGTCTGTCCTGAACTACAGGGATTCAACACGTCTGTCCTGAACTACAGGGATTCAACACGTCTGTCCAGAACTACAGGGATTCAACACGTCTGTCCAGAACTACAGGGATTCAACACGTCTGTCCAGAACTACAGGGATTCAACACGTCTGTCCAGAACTACAGGGATTCAACACGTCTGTCCAGAACTACAGGGATTCAACACGTCTGTCCAGAACTACAGGGATTCAACACGTCTGTCCAGAACTACAGGGATTCAACACTTATGTACCGAACTACAGGGATTCAACACTTATGTACCGAACTACAGGGATTCAACACGTCTGTCCAGAACTACAGGGATTCAACACGTCTGTCCTGAACTACAGGGATTCAACACTTATGTACCGAACTACAGGGATTCAACACGTCTGTCCTGAACTACAGGGATTCAACACTTATGTACCAAGCTACAGGGATTCAACACGTATGTACCGAACTACAGGGATTCAACACTTATGTACCAAGCTACAGGGATTCAACACGTATGTACCGAACTACAGGGATTCAACACTTATGTACCGAACTACAGGGATTCAACACTTATGTACCGAACTACAGGGATTCAACACTTATGTACCGAACTACAGGGATTCAACACGTCTGTCCTGAACTACAGGGATTCAACACGTCTGTCCTGAACTACAGGGATTCAACACGTCTGTCCAGAACTACAGGGATTCAACACGTCTGTCCAGAACTACAGGGATTCAACACGTCTGTCCAGAACTACAGGGATTCAACACGTCTGTCCAGAACTACAGGGATTCAACACTTATGTACCGAACTACAGGGATTCAACACTTATGTACCGAACTACAGGGATTCAACACGTCTGTTCAGAACTACAGGGATTCAACACGTCTGTCCAGAACTACAGGGATTCAACACTTATGTACCGAACTACAGGGATTCAACACGTCTGTCCAGAACTACAGGGATTCAACACTTATGTACCGAACTACAGGGATTCAACACGTCTGTCCAGAACTACAGGGATTCAACACGTATGTACCGAACTACAGGGATTCAACACGTATGTACCAAGCTACAGGGATTCAACACTTATGTACCAAGCTACAGGGATTCAACACGTCTGTCCAGAACTACAGGGATTCAACACGTATGTACCGAACTACAGGGATTCAACACGTCTGTACCGAGCTACAGGGATTCAACACGTCTGTCCAGAACTACAGGGATTCAACACGTATGTACCGAACTACAGGGATTCAACACGTCTGTCCAGAACTACAGGGATTCAACACGTCTGTCCAGAACTACAGGGATTCAACACGTCTGTCCAGAACTACAGGGATTCAACACGTCTGTCCAGAACTACAGGGATTCAACACGTCTGTCCAGAACTACAGGGATTCAACACGTCTGTCCAGAACTACAGGGATTCAACACGTCTGTCCAGAACTACAGGGATTCAACACGTCTGTCCAGAACTACAGGGATTCAACACGTCTGTCCAGAACTACAGGGATTCAACACGTCTGTCCAGAACTACAGGGATTCAACACGTCTGTCCAGAACTACAGGGATTCAACACGTCTGTCCAGAACTACAGGGATTCAACACTTATTTACCGAACTACAGGGATTCAACACTTATGTACCAAGCTACAGGGATTCAACACTTATGTACCGAACTACAGGGATTCAACACGTATGTACCGAACTACAAGGCGGGGGAATCAGAAATCATAATGCCTCTCACTCTCTCACTCACTCTCTCACTCACTCACTCACACATAACACATAACACTCACTCACTCACACATAACACTCACTCACTCACTCACTCACACATAACACACACTCTTCCTTGGCCTTTTCGGTAAACTTAAAAGCTATTTCATTTTAATTTAAAAGAGGGTTGGTCCCAGCAGGACGGAGGATACTCCTTTCTCCTCCGCTGTGCTCTCATCTTCTGTTTCCTGTGGCTTATTGAAGCTCTTCAGCTTTCCAGACTCAGCTGCTGCACAGACATCAGTACCGGTCTCCTAGTGGGTCTGGGTAGGAAACTGACACAGCGGAGAGCCATGCAACATTTACACTGGATATAACCCCTCTCTTAGATAGATTTACTACAGAGGGAGGGGGAGAGGGAGAGGGAGAGGGAGAGGAGAGGGAGAGGAGGAGAGAGAGGGAGAGGTGGGAGAGGGAGAGGAGAGGGAGAGGAGAGGGAGAGGGGGAGGAGGAGAAAGAGGGAGGGAGAGAGAGGGGGAGGAGGAGGGAGAGGGAGAGGAGAAGGGAGGAGGGAGGGAGGGAGAGGAGGAGGAGAGGAGGAGGAGGGAGAAGGAGGGAGAGGAGGAGAGAGAGGAGAAGGAGGGAGAGGAGGAGAGAGAGGAGAAGGAGGGAGAGGAGAGAGAGAGAGGGAAAGGAGGGGGAGGAGGAGAGAGAGGAGGAGAGGAGGGAGAGGAGAGGAGAGGAGAGGAGGAGGAGAGGAGGAGGGAGAGAGAGGGAGATAGAGGGAGAGGAGGAGAGGGAGGGAGAGGAGAGGATAGGTAGAGGGGGGAGGAGGAGAGAGAGGGAGAGGAGAGGAGAGAGGGAGGGGAGGGGAGGAGGGAGATGAGAGGGAGAGTAGGCGGAGGAGAGTGAGAGAGGAGGAGGGAGAGAGGGGAGAGGGAGGAGGAGAGAGAGGGAGAGGAGGAGGGAGAGGAGAGGGAGAGGAGGAGAGAGGGAAATGAGGAAGAGGAGGAGAGAGAGGGAGAGGAGGAGGGAGAGGAGAGGGAGATGAGGGAGAGGAGGAGGAGAGGAGGAGGGAGAGGAGGAGGAGAGGGAGAGGGGAGGAGGAGGGAGAGGGAGAGGGAGAGGAGGAGGAGAGAGAGGGAGAGAGGGGGAGAGAGAGGAGGGGAGGGAGAGGGAGAGGAGGAGGAGGAGAGAGCGGGAGAGGGAGAGGAGGAGAGAGAGGTAGACGAGGAGGAGGAGGTGAGGAGAGGAGGGGAGAGGGAGAGGAGAGAGAGAGGAGGAGATGGAGAGAGAGAGGGAGAGGGGGAGGGTGAGAGAGAAAGAGAGAGAGAAGGGGAGGAAGGGAGTGGGGGAGGCAGACCGTGGAAAATGAAGAAGCACAGAGACTGCTGAGTAAAGTGCAGAATATAATATAGGAAACAGAGATGATAACAGTGGCTGTATGTATTACTGATCTACAGGCAACAGAGATGATAACAGTGGCTGTATGTATTACTGATCTACAGGCAACAACAGTCTTATTGATCTATAGGGAACAGAGATGATAACAGTGGCTGTATGTATTACTGATCTACAGGCAACAACAGTGGCTGTATGTCTTATTGATCTATAGGGAACAGAGATGATAACAGTGGCTGTATGTATTGACAACCCCATTCCCTATGAGCCCCGGTCAAAAAGAAAATAATGTACCAATATACAGAACAGGGAGCCATTGGGGATGTGGACATTACGTGGTATTAGAAATGAAACCCTGCGGCTTCTTCACAGAGGTCATTGGCTGTGCTCTGGATGAGGTCACTGTTGCCGAGGTAGAACTGCGTGCGTTGGGGCGCGGTGTCTCTAGGGTTATACGAGATATTTTATTTTACCTTTATTTACCTTTATTTAACTAGGCAAGTCAGTTAAGAACAAATTCTTATTTTCAATGACGGCCTAGGGGCAGAACGACAGATTTTGTAACTTGTCAGCTTGGGGGTTTGAACTTGCAACCTTCCGGTTACTAGTCCAAAGCTCTAACCACTAGTCCACCCTGCCGCCCCATATGAAGTGGGTTTAAGATCTGAACTTTACTACACTCACTTCCTCCTTCTGGTCAGTGAGGTTGGTGAGGGGGAAATGGGACGTGTCCACAATGGAACCCTTTTATGTAGTGCACCACTTTGTTTTGGGACACTACACAGGGAATAAGGCAGCCGTTTGAGCTTCAGACCAGCTTGTGTATTACAAAGCAGAACTAGTGTTTTTTTTTTCCTTCTTACAGGGCAGTTTGCAGAACAAAGATGGGGTTGTGTTACACAATGTGGGAGAGAGAGAGAGAGAGAAAGAGGTGGAGAGAGAGAGAGGGAGAGAGACAGAGAGAGAGAGAGAGAGAGGGGGGAAGAAGAGAGAGAGAGAGAGAGACAGAGAGGCAGGGTATTATAATCTTTTGAGGAACTACATGTGAAAGAGGATGTGACGCTCCTGGTTTGAAAGTGCAGACAAGACAACGGGGACCAAGAGACAATATCTCCAGGGCCATCAGACTGATAAACAGCTTCTATCTCCAGACCCATCAGACTGGTCAACAGCTTCTATCTCCAGGGCCATCAGACTGATAAACAGCTTCTATCTCCAGACCATCAGACTGATAAACAGCTTCTATCTCCAGAACATCAGACTGGTCAACAGCTTCTATCTCCAGGGCCATCAGACTGATAAACAGCTTCTATCTCCAGACCATCAGACTGATAAACAGCTTCTATCTCCAGAACATCAGACTGATAAACAGCTTCTATCTCCAGGCCATCAGACTGATAAACAGCTTCTATCTCCAGACCATCAGACTGGTCAACAGCTTCTATCTCCAGGGCCATCAGACTGATAAACAGCTTCTATCTCCAGACCATCAGACTGATAAACAGCTTCTATCTCCAGACCATCAGACTGATAAACAGCTTCTATCTCCAGACCATCAGACTGGTCAAGAGCTTCTATCTCCAGGGCTATCAGACTGATCAACAGCTTCTATCTCCAGACCATCAGACTGATAAACAGCTTCTATCTCCAGACCATCAGACTGATAAACAGCTTCTATCTCCAGACCCATCAGACTGATAAACAGCTTCTATCTCCAGACCATCAGACTGATAAACAGCTTCTATCTCCAGACCATCAGACTGATCAACAGCTTCTATCTCCAGACTGATAAACAGCTTCTATCTCCAGGGCCATCAGACTGATAAACAGCTTCTATCTCCAGACCATCAGACTGATAAACAGCTTCTATCTCCAGGGCCATCAGACTGATAAACAGCTTCTATCTCCAGGGCCATCAGACTGATAAACAGCTTCTATCTCCAGGCCATCAGACTGGTAAACAGCTTCTATCTCCAGGCCATCAGACGGATAAACAGCTTCTATCTCCAGACCATCAGACTGATAAACAGCTTCTATCTCCAGGGCCATCAGACTAATAAACAGCTTCTAAAGCACGCCCCCCATTCTGGATCGACGGGCTGTAGTGGAGCAGGTTGAGATCCCCAAGTCTCCTGGGTGTCCACATCACCACAAACTAACATGGTCCAAGCACACTCAAGACCGGGGCCGTGAAGAGGGCACGACAAAACCTATTCCCTCAGGAGGCTGAAAATATGGCATGGGTCCTTAGATGCTCACAAGGTTCTACAGCTACACCATCGAGAGCATCACCGCCCTGGTATTGCAACTGCTCGGACTCACCGCAAGGCACTACAGAGAGTAGGTGTGTATGGCCCAGTACATCACTGAGGCCAAGGTTCCTGCCATCCAGACCTCTATACCAGGCGGTGTCAGAGGAAGGCCCTAACAATTGACTCCAGCCACCCTAGTCATAGACTGTTCTCTGCTTCCGCATGGCAAGCTGCACTGAGCTAAGTCTAGGTCCAAGAGGCTTCTAAACATCTTCTACCCCAAAGCCATAAGACTCCTGAACATCTAATCAAATGGCCACCCAGACTATTTGCACCCCTCCCTTTTACACTGCGACTGTCTGTTACTATCTGCATAGTCACTTTAATAACTCTACCTACATCTACATATTTCAATTACCCCACTAACAAAAAGCCACCTCAGTTTACACAGAGGGGATCATAACGAATAGGGTTCCATTTCCCTCAGGATACACAGAGGGGTTCATAACGAGTAGGGTTCCATTTCCCTCAGGATACACAGAGGGGTTCATAACTAGGGTCCCCCTCTACAGAGCTTCCCTCTAGACTGGTCTGACTAACCTCAGGCTTAGCTTCCCCTTCTAGACTGGTCTGACTAACCTCAACCTCAGGCTTCAGCTTCCCCCTCTAGACTGGTCTGACTAACCTCAGGCTTCAGCTTCACCTCTAGACTGGTCTGAGTAACCTCAGGCTTCAGCTTCACCTTCTAGACTGGTCTGACTAACCCAACCTCAGGCTTCAGCTTCACCTTCTAGACTGGTCTGACTAACCTCAGGCTTCAGCTTCACCTCTAGACTGGTCTGACTTCAACCCCAGGCTTCAGCTTCACCTCCTCTGAGACTGGTCTGAATAACCTCAACCCCAGGCTTCAGCTTCACCTTCTAGACTGGTCTGACTAACCTCAACCCCAGGCTTCAGCTTCACCCTCTAGACTGGTCTGACTAACCTCAACCTCAGGCTTCAGCTTCACCTTCTAGACTGGTCTGACCAACCTCAACCTCAGGCTTCGGCTTCACCTTCTAGACTGGTCTGACTCACCTCAACCTCAGGCTTCAGCTTCACCTTCTAGACTGGTCTGACTAACCTCAACCTCAGGCTTCAGCTTCACCTTCTAGACTGGTCTGACTAACCTCAGGCTTCAGCTTCACCTTCTAGACTGGTCTGACTAGCCTCAACCTCAGGCTTCGGCTTCACCTTCTAGACTGGTCTGACTAACCTCAGGCTTCAGCTTCACCTTCTAGACTGGTCTGACTAACCTCAACCTCAGGATTCGGCTTCACCTTCTAGACTGGTCTGACTCACCTCAACCTCAGGCGTCAGCTTCACCTTCTAGACTGGTCTGACTAACCTCAGGCTTCAGCTTCACCTTCTAGACTGGTCTGACTAACCTCAACCTCAGGCTTCGGCTTCACCTTCTAGACTGGTCTGACTCACCTCAGGCTTCAGCTTCACCTTCTAGACTGGTCTGACTCACCTCAGGCTTCAGCTTCACCTTCTAGATTGGTCTGACTAACCTCAGGCTTCAGCTTCCCCCTCTAGACTGGTCTGACTGAGCATTGGCCGTTCCATCCCAGATAACTAACCTTCACCTTCTAGACTGGTCAGGACTTCTGCCCATTCATTTATATTCTACTTGTTTACAGGAATATTAGCCAGTGCCACAGACTACCAAATAGATGTCTAGGGTTGATACCCACCCACAAGCCAATGGGTTCACCATGGACTTAAAGCCACAATGTGTAATTTTACTCTGGGAGTTGCCCACTGATGTTAGAGTATGTCCTGGTTCCTGTTACCAGACTGTGTGCTACTGTGTGTATGTGTACCCAACGATGTCTTTTCACATTAAGTGGTTGTCTATAACCCCGCTCTGTGTGTGTGTGTGTGTGTGTGTGTGTGTGTGTGTGTGTGTGTGTGTGTGTGTGTGTGTATGTGTACCCAACGTTGTCTTTTCACATGAAGTGGTTGTCTGTAACCCCGGTGTGTGTGTGTGTGTGTGTGTGTACCCAACGTTGTCTTTTCACATGAAGTGGTTGTCTGTATCCCCGTTGTTTGTGTGTGTATGTGTGTGTTTGAGAGAGAGTGTGTGTGTGTGTTTAACAGTCTCAGTATTTACTGTGATACCCGGCAGAGGAGGAATGTGGAGTGGTTGTGGCTGGCTAAGGGTTGTTAGACCATCTGGGCCTGTAATCATCCTTGTCTTGTTGGACTGCTGATCTAGGATCAGTTCTGCCCTTTAGATCATACTGCATCAGATGGACATGGACAGGGAGGACCTGATCCCAGCTCAGCACCTCTAAGACTTCAACATATGGTCTCTTGTTTATCCATCTGGGAACATTCCATATGTGACTAATGGCAGCTTCAAAGAGCATTAAAGTTAAACTAAAAGTTCATGTCTCATTCTTCTGTTTTCCATGATGTGAAAATAACACGGTTTGGAGTTTCCTGGACGAGTTGAAAGATTCTCAAACCACAATGGGGAAAAACATCCTTTTCTTTAAAAAGGGAAACTTTACAATGATGATAAACAAAATATGCAGAAAAAATAATGAAGAGTAAAACACAACACCAAGGAATACATCCACAATGAGCAATGATAGCTTGGCTCTATACATGAGGTACCAGTACCTAGTCAATGATAGCTTGGCTATATACATGGGGTACCAGTACCTAGTCAATGATAGATTGGCTATATACATGAGGTACCAGTACCTAATCAATGATAGATTGGCTCTATACATGGGGTACCAGTACCTAGTCAATGATAGCTTGGCTCTATACATGGGGTACCAGTACCTAGTCAATGATAGCTTGGCTCTATACATGGGGTACCAGTACCTAGTCAATGATAGCTTGGCTCTATACATGGGGTACCAGTACCTAGTCAATGATAGCTTGGCTCTATACATGGGGTACCAGTACCTAGTCAATGATAACTTGGTTATATACATGGGGTACCAGTACCTAGTCAATGATAGCTTGGCTCTATACATGAGGTACCAGTACCTAGTCAATGATAGCTTGGTTCTATACATGGGGTACCAGTACCTAGTCAATGATAGCTTGGCTCTACATGGGGTACCAGTACCTAGTCAATGATAGCTTGGCTCTATACATGGGGTACCAGTACCTAGTCAATGATAGCTTGGCTGGGGGTACCAGTACCTAGTCAATGATAGCTTGGCTGTATACATGAGGTACCAGTACCTAGTCAATCAATAGCTTGGTCTATACATGGGGTACCAGTACCTAGTCAATGATAGCTTGGCTCTATACATGGGGTACCAGTACCTAGTCAATGATAGCTTGGTCTATACATGGGGTACCAGTACCTAGTCAATGATAGTTTGCTCTATACATGGGGTACCAGTACCTAGTCAATGATAGCTTGGTTTACATGAGGTACCAGTACCTAGTCAATGATAGCTTGGCTATATACATGGGGTACCAGTACCTAGTCAATGATAGCTTGGCTCTATACATGGGGTACCAGTACCTAGTCAATGATAGCTTGGCTCTATACATGAGGTACCAGTACCTAGTCAATGATAGCTTGGCTCTACATGGGGTACCAGTACCTAGTCAATGATAGCTTGGCTATATACATGGGGTACCAGTACCTAGTCAATGATAGCAGCTCTATACATGGGGTACCAGTACCTAGTCAATGATAGCTTGGCTCTATACATGGGGTACCAGTACCTAGTCAATGATGGCTTGGCTATATACATGGGGTACCAGTACCTAGTCAATGATAGCTTGGCTCTATACATGGGCTACCAGTACCTAGTCAATGATAGCTTGGCTCTATACATGGGGTACCAGTACCTAGTCAATGATAGCTTGGCTCTATACATGGGCTACCAGTACCTAGTCAATGGTAGCTTGGCTCGATACATGGGGTACCAGTACCTAGTCAATGATAGCTTGGCTCTATACATGGGGTACCAGTACCTAGTCAATGATAGCTTGGCTCTATACATGAGGTACCAGTACGTAGTCAATGATAGCTTGGCTCTACATGGGGTACCAGTACCTAGTCAATGATAGCTTGGCTCTATACATGGGGTACCAGTACCTAGTCAATGATAGCTTGGCTCTATACATGGGGTACCAGTACCTAGTCAATGATAGCTTGGCTGGGGGTACCAGTACCTAGTCAATGATAGCTTGGCTGTATACATGAGGTACCAGTACCTAGTCAATAATAGCTTGGCTCTATACATGGGGTACCAGTACCTAGTCAATGATAGCTTGGCTCTATACATGGGGTACCAGTACCTAGTCAATGATAGCTTGGCTCTATACATGAGGCACCAGTACCTAGTCAATGATAGTTTGGCTCTATACATGAGGTACCAGTACCTAGTCAATGATAGCTTGGCTCTACATGGGGTACCAGTACCTAGTCAATGATAGCTTGGCTATATACATGGGGTACCAGTACCTAGTCAATGATAGCTTGGCTCTATACATGGGGTACCAGTACCTAGTCAATGATAGCTTGGCTCTATACATGAGGTACCAGTACCTAGTCAATGATAGCTTGGCTCTACATGGGGTACCAGTACCTAGTCAATGATAGCTTGGCTATATACATGGGGTACCAGTACCTAGTCAATGATAGCTTGGCTCTATACATGGGGTACCAGTACCTAGTCAATGATAGCTTGGCTCTATACATGGGGTACCAGTACCTAGTCAATGATGGCTTGGCTATATACATGGGGTACCAGTACCTAGTCAATGATAGCTTGGCTCTATACATGGGCTACCAGTACCTAGTCAATGATAGCTTGGCTCTATACATGGGGTACCAGTACCTAGTCAATGATAGCTTGGCTCTATACATGGGCTACCAGTACCTAGTCAATGGTAGCTTGGCTCGATACATGGGGTACCAGTACCTAGTCAATGATAGCTTGGCTCTATACATGGGGTACCAGTACCTAGTCAATGATAGCTTGGTTATATACATGGGGTACCAGTACCTAGTCAATGATAGCTTGGCTCTATACATGAGGTACCAGTACGTAGTCAATGACAGCTTGGCTCTACATGGGGTACCAGTACCTAGTCAATGATAGCTTGGCTCTACATGGGGTACCAGTACCTAGTCAATGATAGCTTGGCTCTACATGAGGTACCAGTACCTAGTCAATGATAGCTTGGCTCTACATGGGGTACCAGTACCTAGTCAATGAATGCTTGGCTATATACATGGGGTACCAGTACCTAGTCAATGATAGCTTGGCTCTATACATGGGGTACCAGTACCTAGTCAATGATAGCTTGGCTATATACATGGGGTACCAGTACCTAGTCAATTATAGCTTGGCTCTATACATGGGGTACCAGTACCTAGTCAATGATAGCTTGGTTTTATACATGGGGTACCAGTACCTAGTCAATGATAGCTTGGCTCTATACATGGGGTACCAGTACCTAGTCAATGATAGCTTGGTTTCTATACATGAGGTACCAGTACCTAGTCAATGATAGCTTGGTTTCTACATGGGGTACCAGTACCTAGTCAATTATAGCTTGGCTATATACATGGGGTACCAGTACCTAGTCAATGATAGCTTGGTTCTATACATGGGGTACCAGTACCTAGTCAATGATAGCTTGGTTCTATACATGAGGTACCAGTACCTAGTCAATGATAGCTTGGTCTATACATGAGGTACCAGTACCTAGTCAATGATAGCTTGGCTCTACATGGGGTACCAGTACCTAGTCAATGATAGCTTGGCTATATACATGGGGTACCAGTACCTAGTCAATTATAGCTTGCTCTATACATGGGGTACCAGTACCTAGTCAATGATAGCTTGGCTCTATACATGGGGTACCAGTACCTAGTCAATGATAGCTTGGCTCTATACATGGGCTACCAGTACCTAGTCAATGGTAGCTTGGCTCGACATGGGGTACCAGTACCTAGTCAATGATAGCTTGGCTTCTATACATGGGGTACCAGTACCTAGTCAATGATAGCTTGGTTATATACATGGGGTACCAGTACCTAGTCAATGATAGCTTGGCTCTATACATGAGGTACCAGTACCTAGTCAATGATAGCTTGGCTCTACATGGGGTACCAGTACCTAGTCAATGATAGCTTTATATACATGGGGTACCAGTACCTAGTCAATGATAGCTTGGTTTCTATACATGAGGTACCAGTACCTAGTCAATGATAGCTTGGCTCTATACATGGGGTACCAGTACCTAGTCAATGATAGCTTGGCTCTCTATACATGAGGCACCAGTACCTAGTCAATGATAGCTTGGCTCTATACATGAGGCACCAGTACCTAGTCAATGATAGCTTGGCTTTATACATGGGGTACCAGTACCTAGTCAATGATAGCTTGGCTCTATACATGGGGTACCAGTACCTAGTCAATGATAGCTTGGCTCTATACATGGGGTACCAGTACCTAGTCAATGATAGCTTGGCTCTATACATGAGGCACCAGTACCTAGTCAATGATAGCTTGGCTCTATACATGGGGTACCAGTACCTAGTCAATGATAGCTTGGCTCTATACATGGGCTACCAGTACCTAGTCAATGATAGCTTGGCTCGATACATGGGGTACCAGTACCTAGTCAATGATAGCTTGGCTCTTATACATGGGGTACCAGTACCTAGTCAATGATAGCTTGGTTATATACATGGGGTACCAGTACCTAGTTAATGATAGCTTGGCTCTATACATGAGGTACCAGTACGTAGTCAATGACAGCTTGGCTCTACATGGGTTACCAGTACCTAGTCAATGAATGCTTGGCTATATACATGGGGTACCAGTACCTAGTCAATGATAGCTTGGCTCTTATACATGGGGTACCAGTACCTAGTCAATGATAGCTTGCTCTACATGGGGTACCAGTACCTAGTCAATGATAGCTTGGCTATATACATGGGGTACCAGTACCTAGTCAATTATAGCTTGGCTCTATACATGGGGTACCAGTACCTAGTCAATGATAGCTTGGCTCTATACATGGGGTACCAGTACCTAGTCAATGATAGCTTGGCTCTATACATGGGGTACCAGTACCTAGTCAATGATAGCTTGGCTCTATACATTGGGTACCAGTACCTAGTCAATGATAGCTTGGCTCTATACATGGGGTACCAGTACCTAGTCAATGATAGCTTGGCTCTATACATGAGGCACCAATACCTAGTCAATGATAGCTTGGCTCTATACATGGGGTACCAGTACCTAGTCAATGATAGCTTGGCTCTATACATGGGGTACCAGTACCTAGTCAATGACAGCTTGGCTCTATACATGAGGTACCAGTACCTAGTCAATGATAGCTTGGCTCTACATGGGGTACCAGTACCTAGTCAATGATAGCTTGGCTATATACATGGGGTACCAGTACCTAGTCAATGATAGCTTGGCTCTATACATGGGGTACCAGTACGTAGTCAATGATAGCTTGGCTCTATACATGAGGTACCAGTACCTAGTCAATAATAGCTTGGCTATATACATGAGGTACCAGTACCTAGTCAATGATAGATTGGCTATATACATGAGGTACCAGTACCTAATCAATGATAGATTGGCTCTATACATGGGGTACCAGTACCTAGTCAATGATAGCTTGGCTCTATACATGGGGTACCAGTACCTAGTCAATGATAGCTTGGCTCTATACATGGGGTACCAGTACCTAGTCAATGATAGCTTGGTTTCTATACATGGGGTACCAGTACCTAGTCAATGATAGCTTGGCTCTATACATGGGGTACCAGTACCTAGTCAATGATAACTTGGTTATATACATGGGGTACCAGTACCTAGTCAATGATAGCTTGGCTCTATACATGAGGTACCAGTACGTAGTCAATGATAGCTTGGCTCTACATGGGGTACCAGTACCTAGTCAATGATAGCTTGGCTCTATACATGGGGTACCAGTACCTAGTCAATGATAGCTTGGCTCTATACATGGGGTACCAGTACCTAGTCAATGATAGCTTGGCTGGGGGTACCAGTACCTAGTCAATGATAGCTTGGCTGTATACATGAGGTACCAGTACCTAGTCAATAATAGCTTGGCTCTATACATGGGGTACCAGTACCTAGTCAATGATAGCTTGGCTCTATACATGGGGTACCAGTACCTAGTCAATGATAGCTTGGCTCTATACATGGGGTACCAGTACCTAGTCAATGATAGCTTGGCTATATACATGGGGTACCAGTACCTAGTCAATGATAGCTTGGCTCTATACATGGGGTACCAGTACCTAGTCAATGATAGCTTGGCTCTATACATGGGGTACCAGTACCTAGTCAATGATAGCTTGGCTCTATACATGGGCTACCAGTACCTAGTCAATGGTAGCTTGGCTCGATACATGGGGTACCAGTACCTAGTCAATGATAGCTTGGCTCTATACATGAGGTACCAGTACGTAGTCAATGACAGCTTGGCTCTACATGGGGTACCAGTACCTAGTCAATGAATGCTTGGCTATATACATGGGGTACCAGTACCTAGTCAATGATAGCTTGGCTCTATACATGGGGTACCAGTACCTAGTCAATGATAGCTTGGCTATATACATGGGGTACCAGTACCTAGTCAATTATAGCTTGGCTCTATACATGGGGTACCAGTACCTAGTCAATGATAGCTTGGTTTATACATGGGGTACCAGTACCTAGTCAATGATAGCTTGGCTCTATACATGGGCTACCAGTACCTAGTCAATGATAGCTTGGTTTCTATACATGAGGTACCAGTACCTAGTCAATGATAGCTTGGCTCTACATGGGGTACCAGTACCTAGTCAATTATAGCTTGGCTATATACATGGGGTACCAGTACCTAGTCAATGATAGCTTTGCTCTATACATGGGGTACCAGTACCTAGTCAATGATAGCTTGGCTCTATACATGAGGTACCAGTACCTAGTCAATGATAGCTTGGTTTCTATACATGAGGTACCAGTACCTAGTCAATGATAGCTTGGCTCTACATGGGGTACCAGTACCAGTCAATGATAGCTTGGCTATATACATGGGGTACCAGTACCTAGTCAATTATAGCTTGGTTTCATACATGGGGTACCAGTACCTAGTCAATGATAGCTTGGCTCTATACATGGGGTACCAGTACCTAGTCAATGATAGCTTGGCTCTATACATGGGCTACCAGTACCTAGTCAATGGTAGCTTGGCTCGATACATGGGGTACCAGTACCTAGTCAATGATAGCTTGGCTCTATACATGGGGTACCAGTACCTAGTCAATGATAGCTTGGTTATATACATGGGGTACCAGTACCTAGTCAATGATAGCTTGGCTCTATACATGAGGTACCAGTACCTAGTCAATGATAGCTTGGCTCTACATGGGGTACCAGTACCTAGTCAATGATAGCTTGGTTATATACATGGGGTACCAGTACCTAGTCAATGATAGCTTGGCTCTATACATGAGGTACCAGTACCTAGTCAATGATAGCTTGGCTCTATACATGGGGTACCAGTACCTAGTCAATGATAGCTTGGCTCTATACATGAGGCACCAGTACCTAGTCAATGATAGCTTGGTTTCTTATACATGAGGTACCAGTACCTAGTCAATAATAGCTTATTATATACATGAGGTACCAGTACCTAGTCAATGATAGATTGGCTATATACATGAGGTACCAGTACCTAATCAATGATAGATTGGCTCTATACATGGGGTACCAGTACCTAGTCAATGATAGCTTGGCTCTATACATGGGGTACCAGTACCTAATCAATGATAGATTGGCTCTATACATGGGGTACCAGTACCTAGTCAATGATAGCTTGGCTCTATACATGGGGTACCAGTACCTAGTCAATGATAGCTTGGCTCTATACATGGGGTACCAGCTAGTCAATGATAGCTTGGCTCTATACATGGGGTACCAGTACCTAGTCAATGATAGCTTGGCTTTATACATGGGGTACCAGTACCTAGTCAATGATAACTTGGTTATTATATACATGGGGTACCAGTACCTAGTCAATGATAGCTTGTTTCTATACATGAGGTACCAGTACGTAGTCAATGATAGCTTGGCTCTACATGGGGTACCAGTACCTAGTCAATGATAGCTTGGCTCTATACATGGGGTACCAGTAGTCAATGATAGCTTGGCTCTATACATGGGGTACCAGTACCTAGTCAATGATAGCTTGGCTGGGGGTACCAGTACCTAGTCAATGATAGCTTGGCTGTATACATGAGGTACCAGTACCTAGTCAATAATAGCTTGGTTTCTATACATGGGGTACCAGTACCTAGTCAATGATAGCTTGGTCTATACATGGGGTACCAGTACCTAGTCAATGATAGCTTGGCTCTATACATGGGGTACCAGTACCTAGTCAATGATAGCTATTATATACATGGGGTACCAGTACCTAGTCAATGATAGCTTGGCTCTATACATGGGGTACCAGTACGTAGTCAATGATAGCTTGGCTCTATACATGGGGTACCAGTACCTAGTCAATGATGGCTTGGCTATATACATGGTACCAGTATAGTCAATGATAGCTTGGTTTCTATACATGAGGTACCAGTACCTAGTCAATGATAGCTTGGCTCTATACATGAGGTACCAGTACCTAGTCAATGATAGCTTGGCTCTACATGGGGGTACCAGTACCTAGTCAATGATAGCTTGGCTATATACATGGGGTACCAGTACCTAGTCAATTATAGCTTGGTTTCTATACATGGGGTACCAGTACCTAGTCAATGATAGCTTGGCTCTATACATGGGGTACCAGTACCTAGTCAATGATAGCTTGGCTCTATACATGGGCTACCAGTACCTAGTCAATGATAGCTTGGCTCTATACATGGGGTACCAGTACCTAGTCAATGATAGCTTGGCTCTATACATGGGGTACCAGTACCTAGTCAATGATAGCTTGGTTATATACATGGGGTACCAGTACCTAGTCAATGATAACTTGCTCATACATGAGGTACCAGTACCTAGTCAATGATAGCTTGGCTCTATACATGGGGTACCAGTACCTAGTCAATGATAGCTTGGTTATATACATGGGGTACCAGTACCTAGTCAATGATAGCTTGGTTTCTATACATGAGGTACCAGTACCAGTCAATGATAGCTTGGTTCTATACATGGGGTACCAGTACCTAGTCAATGATAGCTTGGCTCTATACATGAGGCACCAGTACCTAGTCAATGATAGCTTGGCTCTATACATGAGGCACCAGTACCTAGTCAATGATAGCTTGGCTCTATACATGGGGTACCAGTACCTAGTCAATGATAGCTTGGCTCTATACATGGGGTACCAGTACCTAGTCAATGATAGCTTGCTCTATACATGGGGTACCAGTACCTAGTCAATGATAGCTTGGCTCTATACATGAGGCACCAGTACCTAGTCAATGATAGCTTGGCTCTATACATGAGGCACCAGTACCTAGTCAATGATAGCTTGGCTCTATACATGGGTACCAGTACCTAGTCAATGATAGCTTGGCTCTATACATGGGGTACCAGTACCTAGTCAATGATAGCTTGGCTCTATACATGGGGTACCAGTACCTAGTCAATGATAGCTTGGCTCTATACATGGGTACCAGTACCTAGTCAATAATAGCTTGGCTCTATACATGGGGTACCAGTACCTAGTCAATGATAGCTTGGCTCTATACATGAGGTACCAGTACCTAGTTAATGATAGCTTGGCTCTATACATGAGGTACCAGTACCTAGTCAATGATAGCTTGGCTCTATACATGAGGTACCTAGTCAATGAAGTCTTAGAGGTGCTGAGCTGGGATCAGGTCCTCCCTGTCCATGTCCATCTGATGCAGTATGATCTAAAGGGCAGAACTGATCCTAGATCAGCAGTCCAACAAGACAAGGATGATTACAGGCCCAGATGGTCTAACAACCCTTAGCCAGCCACAACCACTCCACATTCCTCCTCTGCCTGGTATCACAGTAAATACTGAGACTGTTAAACACACACACACACACACGCACACGCACACACACACACACACACAGCGGGGATATAGACAACCACTTCATGTGAAAAGACATCGTTGGGTACACATACACACAGTAGCACACAGTCTGGTAACAGGAACCAGGACACTCTAACATCAGTGGGCAACTCCCAGAGTAAAATTACACATTGTGGCTTTAAGTCCATGGTGAACCCACATTGGCTTGTGGTGGGTATCAACCAGACATCTATTTGTAGTCTGTGGCACTAGCTAATATCCCTGTAAACAAGCAGAATATAAATGAATGGGCAGAAGTCCTGACCAGTCTAGAAGGTGAAGCTGAAGCCTGAGGTTGAGGTTAGTCAGACCAGTCTAGAAGGTGAAGCTGAAGCCTGAGGTTGGTCAGACCAGTCTAGAGGGGGAAGCTGAAGCCTGAGGTTAGTCAGACCAGTCTAGAAGGGGAAGCTGAAGCCTGAGGTTACTCAGACCAGTCTAGAAGGTGAAGCTGAAGCCTGAGGTCTGCCGTCAGACCAGTCTAGAAGAAGCTGAAGCCTGTTGGGTCAGACCAGTCTAGAAGGGAAGTTGAGGTTGAGTCAGACCAGTCTAGAAGGTGAAGCTGAAGCCTGAGGTTGAGGTTAGTCAGACCAGTCTTGAAGGGGAAGCTGAAGCCTGAGGTTAGTCAGACCAGTCTAGAAGGTGAAGCTGAAGCCTGAGGTTGAGGTTACTCAGACCAGTCTAGAAGGTGAAGCTGACGCCTGAGGTTGAGGTTACTCAGACCAGTCTAGAAGGTGAAGCTGAAGCCTGAGGTTGAGGTTACTCAGACCAGTCTAGAAGGTGAAGCCTGAGGTTAGTCAGACCAGTCTAGAAGGTGAAGCTGAAGCCTGAGGTTAGTCAGACCAGTCTAGAGGGTGAAGCTGAGGCCTGAGTTTGAGGTTACTCAGACCAGTCTAGAAGCGGAAGCTGAAGCCTGAGGTTGAGGTTAGTCAGACCAGTCTAGAGGGTGAAGCTGAAGCCTGAGGTTAGTCAGACCAGTCTAGAAGGGGAAGCTGAAGCCTGAGGTTAGTCAGACCAGTCTAGAAGGGGAAGCTGAAGCCTGAGGTTGAGGTTAGTCAGACCAGTCTAGAGGGTGAAGCTGAAGCCTGAGGTTAGTCAGACCAGTCTAGAAGGGGAAGCTGAAGCCTGAGGCTGAGGTTAGTCAGACCAGTTAGAAGGGGGAAGTCTGAGGCTGAGGTTACTCAGACCAGTCTAGAAGGGGAAGCTGAAGCCTGAGGTTACTCAGACCAGTCTAGAAGGGGAAGCTGACGCCTGAGGTTGAGTTACTCAGACCAGTCTAGAAGGGGGCTGAAGTCTGGGGCTGGAGGTTACTCAGACCAGTCTAGAAGGGGAAGCTGAAGCCTGAGGTTGAGGTTACTCAGACCAGTCTAGAAGGTGAAGCTGAAGCCTGAGGTTAGTCAGACCAGTCTAGAAGGTGAAGCTGAAGCCTGAGGTTAGTCAGACCAGTCTAGAGGGTGAAGCTGAAGCCTGAGTTTGAGGTTAGTCAGACCAGTCTAGAGGAGGCTGAGTTATCTGGGATGGAACGGCCAATGCTCAGTCAGACCAGAGAGTCTAGAGGGGGAAGCTGAAGCCTGAGGTTAGTCAGACCAGTCTAGAGGGGGAAGCTTAAGCCTGAGCCTGAGGTTAGTCAGACCAGTCTAGAAGGGGAAGCTGAAGTCTGAGGTTACTCAGACCCGTCTACAGGGTGAAGCTAAAGCCTGAGGTTACTCAGACCAGTCTAGAAGGAGAAGCTGAAGCCTGAGGTTGAGGTTAGTCAGACCAGTCTAGAAGGTGAAGAAGCCTGAGGTTGAGGCTAAGTCAGACCAGTCTAGAAGGTGAAGCTGAAGCCTGAGGTTGAGGTTAGTCAGACCAGTCTAGAGGGTGATGCTGAAGCCTGAGGTTGAGGTTAGTCAGACCAGTCTAGAGGGTGATGCTGAAGCCTGAGGTTGAGGTTAGTCAGACCAGTCTAGAGGGTGATGCTGAAGCCTGAGGTTCGTCAGACCAGTCTAGAAGGTGAAGCTGAAGCCTGGGGTTGAGGTTAGTCAGACCAGTCTAGAGGGTGAAGCTGAAGCCTTGGGTTGAGGTTAGTCAGACCAGTCTAGAAGGTGAAGCTGAAGCCTGAGGTTAGTCAGACCAGTCTAGAAGGGGAAGCTGAAGCCTGAGGTTGAGGTTACTCAGACCAGTCTAGAAGGTGAAGCTGAAGCCTGAGGTTGAGGTTAGTCAGACCAGTCTTGAAGGGGAAGCTGAAGCCTGAGGTTAGTCAGACCAGTCTAGAAGGTGAAGCTGAAGCCTGAGGTTGAGGTTACTCAGACCAGTCTAGAAGGTGAAGCTGACGCCTGAGGTTGAGGTTACTCAGACCAGTCTAGAAGGTGAAGCTGAAGCCTGAGGTTGAGGTTACTCAGACCAGTCTAGAAGGTGAAGCCTGAGGTTAGTCAGACCAGTCTAGAAGGTGAAGCTGAAGCCTGAGGTTAGTCAGACCAGTCTAGAGGGTGAAGCTGAGTCTGAGTTTGAGGTTACTCAGACCAGTCTAGAAGCGCTGAAGCCTGAAGCCTGAGGGGTGAAGCTGAAGCCTGAGGTTAGTCAGACCAGTCTAGAGG